>NC_067486.1:15828228-16131276 GCF_947179515.1 Apodemus sylvaticus | reverse complement strand
AACCTTAACCGATGGCCTTCCTTGGCCTTTTACAGTGCCGAGCCTCAGCTGGTCTTCATGACCCCTTCATGCCTTCAAAATCATGACTCTTAAATATTACCAAGTCCTGTAGCAGCATAAGGTACAACCTTGACTATCTCTGGAACACAGCCTCTGTTCTCTCAGAAAACACTCCCAGTAGGTTTGCCCTCAATAATGCTGGTCTCTTAATTACCACTTATTTCTTAGTCCCAGCTAGCCAACATCAATAGTCCAAGTAATTCAAAATTTTTACTTCAGTAATTCTGGTATCTTGTTAATCACAGCTGATTCGTCAGCCCCAACTATCTAAAACCACAGAATCTTCGCAATCAAAATAGCAAGTGATAAGTGTCTTTAATCTTTTCTTTGAAATTTCACTAGCCAGGCCTTCAACTTCTGCACTGTTCTCAACATTATCTTCCAAGCTCCTATACAATATCTTAGAGAGCTCTTGCCACTGAATGGGTCTTCTAGACCAAAGTTCCAAAGTCTTTCCCCAGTCCTCCCCCAAAACATGGCCAGGTTGTCACAGGAATACCCCACTGTGATGGAATCAGTTTGTCTTAGAATTTCTATTCCTGCAGAAACATCATGACCAAGAAGCAAGTTGGGGAGAAAAAGGTTTATTCAGCTTACACTTCCACATTGCTGTTCATCACCAAAGGAAGTCAGGACCAGAACTCAAGCAAGTCAGGAAGCAGGAACTAATGCAGAGGCTGTGGAGGGAGGTTTCTTACTGGCTTGCTTTCTCTGCCTTGCTCAGCTTGCTTTCTTATAAAACTCAAGACTACCAGCCCAGAGATGGCACCACCCACAAGGGGCCCTCCCCCATCGATCACCAACTGAAAAAATGCCCCACAGGCTGGATTTCATAGAGGCACTTCCCCAATTGAAGCTCCTTTCTCTGTGGTAACTCTAGCTTGTGTCAAGTTGACACAAAATCAGCCAGTAATAGAGGTCTAAAAGTCTCTATTTTGCAGTTCAAGAACTAAGAGTAGAAAGATGAGAATTCATACAATAAAATCTGAAACCACACAATTTATGTTTGTTCTTTCATTTAAGAGGTAAGGGATTGTTCTTTGTAATCCCTATGTGTGAGATAGTGAGCTCTGACAGGCAGCCTGGTCCTTAGTAGAGCTCAGGCTTAAAACTCATGTGACCCAGCAGGTGACCATAGCCTGCAAGGAACAATAGGAGCTTTGCTATGTTCCTTGAGTCCCTGGCTCCTGTCACATAGTTATAGCCTCTCCCCAACTCTGCCCCCACAGAGTGGTCTGTGGCCATCAATCACAGTAGGAAACAGCACCCAAGCCCTCTCACATGCATCTAAGGTATGGCCAAGCTCTCAGACCAAGCCAATGGGAAATACCTAGTGTAAGGACCCTATCCCACAAAACTGTATATGAGAATCCTATCCAGAAGGAATGGAAGTGTGTGAGAAGTATTCTGTCCTCTGAGAGTTTCTGTCATAAGAGCTTGTAGCACTGCCACTTGGGAAGAAATCTGCTCTCCCAAAATGCCACCAGAAGCTCCTGTGCACTTCTCGCTGGCTGGTTGGCCAATCCCTGGCACAGCCTGGCCTGACTCAGTGCAGGGTGGAGTGGAGCAGCTGAGATGGCAAAGGCAGAGACTGACAGACCACAGTGGTAAAAGAGCAGTCCCATAGAGAATAGTGATACATTGAAAACACGGGGAAATCTGATAAAAGCCACAGGAGTTGTAAGTTGATAGGTTGCACTACCTGAAGAGCATGACAAGGGCAGAGTCTGAAAACAATGTATATTTACATAAGTATATATGCATGAATATCATATATATGTTTATATTCCTTATATATAGTATCCTGATACTTATTTTCTAGATTTACTAAAAATTAAAGATGTTTATTTTCAATTTCAATAAGGTAATACTTTATATGAGTGAAATGATACAGAAATTTTAACAAGGTTTTCTCATCTCATTTTAACAAAATATTTGATATAAATAGAAATAAGGAAATATACAAAATCATTATAAACTTCCCTTTTGTTTCTCTTCTGAGAGTAAATTTCTGTAAGCAAATACATGATTTGGGCTAGTAAATGTCACTTATTAATTGACTATTTTATATATATAAAGTAATTCATTCAATTTCATAAATTTGTGCTGTTTTTCTTCTGCTTTATCTAGTAGTAGTAATTCTAAACAAAAAAAGCACCTTCAATATAGATACAAAATTATCACTTAAGTAAAATTTTACAAAACATTGATCTTTTATTACTTTAATAATATTAATAAGAATAATATTAATATCTTCTTAAGCATAGTGGTAAGAAATGATTGTGAGCTTTTCTATCCTTTACCAAAAATACTAGAGACATAAAAAGCTAATATAAAATTGCTTATGTTTGTTAGAATAGTGATTTCAGTTTATACAGATTTCAAGCCTTAAAACCATATTACAAATTTAAGTTATCTCTGAACTCCCTCCTTCTTTTATATTCTGCTCTTATCAAGAAGTGGAATACCTATTTAGTTTTTGCATTGAAGAATCAGTTTGCATCTTGTGACTGATGTTGATAAACAATTGGCAATTATACCAGAAAGGTGTGGCTCTGGTTTTAATTCTAAACCTAATGAAGAAATGTAGCTTTCCTTCTTATTCTCCTGGCGTGTTTCTCTGAGGCTGTCATACAAAGTTTCATTCTTTAACAATTATCTGGTATCCATCAGAAACAAACACAGACAGACACCTTAGTTCACCTTGGATTCCCTGCACAATTAGGAGAGGGCCCTAGGGCTTCAGGGATGGCTTCAAGTAAAACTTGCAGGAGACTGACCCATTTAAACTACTGAAAATTGCTGATCTATAGGATTATGCGAAAAAATACCAAGAAAATAAATTGGTTGTTTAAACCCAGGGGTTTTTTTGTAGTAGTTTGTTATGAAGAAAAGGATAAATGGTAAATCTCCAAGACATCCACTTTCTGAAATAAAATTAAATCTGCCGAGCATACCCTGATATAATCTCTTTGAATAATAGCTAATAATAAAAATAGTAATATTTACTGGTAGGCCCTGCACTAAATATTTTACTTTTATTGCTTCCAATAAGCCTCAAAGTAATAAACCTAGTGCTTTCCTTAGGCCCGTGGATACTGAAACTCCAAGGGATGCTTAAAATGCCGCTCAAAGTTCCACAACTAGAAAAAATGTGCAAAAGATTACAAACTGAATTCCAGCTCTTAAGGCAGTTTTCACAGCTATGTGTTCTATCAGGGTCTACTCTATTGTCTCATAACTTTCAGACTGCCAAGTCATGACCAGAATAAACCTTGAAACAATAATATTTCAGTTTAAGATGACAAACAAATGTAATAACAATGATCCTTAAATCAGATAATTTTTTTTATTTCTTTCTGTCTGCTCACAGACTCAGAAATGGGCTTTCTAGTAATAGTTTCTTTCCTTGAAAGATTAAAAAAATGGTTTTATTTATGTGGCAATTTGAACATATAATTATATAAACAACAGGGAGCAAATTCAATTAGTCAGAAAATAATATTCAAATGTGTATGAGCTATACGCAGGAATTCTATACAGAAAAAAATTCTCTGATCACAACAGAGAAATGAAGAGGAAAGAGTATCACTTAAATATAAATGATATTTGAATATGTTGTTAATATCGAATTGTCTCAACTACTAATATTTTACAACAAATATTGATGTTTATGTAAAAATGAATAAAATTAATCATGTTTCCCGTTCCTTCGTGACTTACCACAATAGAATAATATTTAATAATAAGCTAGTGAAAATAACATGAAATCAAGTTATTTCCATCTCTGTCTCATATATATATGTATGTATATATATATACATACATACCCACATATCTATACATCCTCATAATGTATACATGACAATATGTGTATCCATCTATGACATCATGTATAAGTATATTATATATAGAAGACAGAAAAAAAATCCATAAATATATGTAATTAAAATATATTAACAATACTACATTTTAAATATAAAATATGATAAACTGATGCTGAAAAGTTGAGAAATGCACAATGTTTATGATTTGTATAACTTAATATTACAAAAGTGTGCATTTTCTGCAAACTACTCTCATCTTGAACACACTCGAATTGTCTATAATTATTTTTTATGGAAATAAAGAGTTGTTGCTAGTGTACATTAAAATACAATGAAAAATGATTTTATTTATCAAAACTGCAAAAGCATTGATACTACACTTAATTAACTAAGCAAGAGATAAAATGCCTGTAATTAAAAACAAACTTATACCAAGCACTGATGAGAATCTGAAGAAGCATCATTCGCATGTTCTTTACGGGAATGCTAAACACAGAGAGTATTTCTAAAGCTGTTCAATACTTATTCAGATGCTATACAGATGCCAATCACTATTAGTCATTATGCTGCAAAACATTTTGATTTTATAATTTCCTAAGAGAAGGAATTGGGAAAGTGAATAAATCTATTATATATTCTATTCTCCTATGGAGAAAACAACCTAAAAATATGTATTGTCTAACAGGAAAAATAAAGAAAAATCATCTAGTTCAACAATGTTGCAAATCATACTTTAGAATGTGAATTGTAGCAGTAAAAATGTAGTTAGGTCAAACCATTATATACAAATCTTTTAGTGCTTGGATAATGGAATGTTGGAGAAAATAATGTGAGTTCTTATGGCAAAATCAGGTTGCAGCTACATAGCATATTTCTAGGGCAGTATTTGTTTCTTCTGCTATCAACAAATGTTTAATTTTAACTCCAGGTCACTGATAATTGTATCGTACTTTTAACTACTACTTTCAATGACATGTACAGTTATTCTAACTTTACATTTAAAAGAAACTTCTATTTTAATATTTTTTTAAGAGCAGAGGATTGCCTTATCTGACATCATTGAGAAAGGAGGCCCCAGGCTACTTTCTACTATCCTAATTTAGGGTAAGACAGCTGGCTGGTCAATCCCAGTTGTACCTCAAAATACAGCTTGGTTTAACTGGGTGTTCTTAGTTCGGGTCTTTTTCCATATGATTCTAAAAAAATAATAGATAAAAGTCCTAATCTCATATTCTTGAAATTCAAGTAAAATTTTTATTTTTGGAACAATTACAGAATCAAAATCAAATTACCTCTTCAAAAAATGTACATTAGGCAATGATTATCTCTGCACGTGAAACATCACTAAACCTAAGACATTTTAAGAGGATAACCTAAAGAGCAAACGCAGGTAGTATAGTTTCACTTTAAAATTTCCTTGAAAATATAAAGTTCATAAGGCATAATCATGAAGTCATTTTCCTAGAGTGTTGCTTAGCCTCAGCATAGAAACTTAGCTCTACCAGCACCACCCCCTTCATGATTTCAGATAGACAGATTAAGTGTAATGTTTCAGAGGTTCATTTTCTTTCACTTCCAACTAGCGTGATGGCATGTAGAGTTATTCTATCTTTACATTTCAAAGAAATGGTTACTTTAATAAATAATAATTTAAAAGCTTTATAGTCTCTAGGAAAGCAACCTTGCTTCCAATATATATATAAAAAGACATAATTAATTTCATCACTTATGAGAGATTGTTGTTAATATTAGTATCCCGTGTGTAATTGGTTCCTCTGGACTTTTCAATGAACTCAACGCGTTCAGTTGGGTGGAGAGCATAACAGTGGTTATGTTAAAAGTTTTAAGAGCGCAATGCTAACAGTACAGATGGGAAATTATGATCATTAAATCTCACGCAGCTTCAACTACTTTTAAAAGTATTTTGACGTCCTGTAAATATATTAAGGAATCATTGACATAAAAATTGTATGTTAAGTTAAACTGTATTATTATTATTGTTATTATTTTTTTAAAGGAATACATTTATCCTTGACAGGAATTAGTTTCAAAGGAAACTTGCTGCTATGGCTTGGGGGGACTTGTAAATATGTGTGAGCTGTATTTCATCTATCTGAGTTTACAGGGTAATAATCTATTTTGAATTTTAAGAATTTC
Organism: Apodemus sylvaticus; assembly: GCF_947179515.1. Taxonomy (NCBI): domain Eukaryota; kingdom Metazoa; phylum Chordata; class Mammalia; order Rodentia; family Muridae; genus Apodemus; species Apodemus sylvaticus. Next base: position 16,125,232 of record NC_067486.1, on the reverse strand, counting down.
GGGATTTAAAAACATTAGATAGAAATATTTATTTCCAACTCTATTCTAAAGTGAAGTGCATAAGGGTAAAACATTATTCATATTTAAAGTATAAATATTGTTTCAGAGTTCTGTCAAGCATTCTCCATTAGAATAAGTACCAAACTTTATGCCAAGGTCATAAAAAGTTCATATCAAATTCATCAAAACACAGGTTTCCCTCTCTTTTTCTTTTTCCATAAATTACATACACAAACACACTGTCTCTGTTTTTAAATATATTACAAAACACATTAACACCCACACTCTCTCTCTTTGTACATATCAACCACATAAACACTCTTTGTATAAATATTATACACACACACACACACACGTTGTGGATTTGATTTAACACTTGTTTTATGCTAATTGGAGTCCTCCAAAATTACACAAGAATCCTGCATTTAAGAAACTGCAGGTCCCTACCCCCAGTTGTTTCTAATTGGTAAATAAATTTGCATGCAGCCAATGGCTGGGCAGGGAGACCCAGGCGAGACTTTATATTACCCTGATAAGGGAGCCAAGAGAGAAGGATGGAGTACTGACTTGCCATGGAAGCAGAAGGAACAGGCTTGAGAGCATTAGAAGATAAAGCATTCAGTCATGTAAGTGCCCGACAAGACTAGCCCCCGGGAGCAGCCTGGATTGGGGCAGGGAGAGCAAAGGTGGAGTATAGATTTTAGCACGTAATAACTCAGGAGTATGGAGAGCCATTAGCAATGTGGAAGTTTTGGTGTGACCCAACCATTGATCTGATCAAAGTATATTAAATATAAGGCTGCATGTGTATAACTTTGATTCCTGAATCCAGAACATCACAGGAGGTGGCAAGGAGAGAGCAGATTTATCACCTACAGCAACACATTTATAATATTTTAAATAAAAAAACTATGTTTCTGTGAAACATATATATAAACATATTATATATATAAATAAAACATTTTATATATATATATAATCATCTGTACACCAGTCTTGTTTTTGGACTCACAGGATCACTTTATCTTTGTATCTTTATAGGAACAAAGCTTAGGCTTATACAAATACACACACACACACACACACACACACTCACACACACACACACACGCTCATGTATCTTTTCCTAGTTGCTAGGCTATAGACATTTACATAATTGAGTAGGTGTGCATGCACACAAACAGTCTCTGTATTTTCCTTGTTTTACCATTTTCCTATTTACAGATTGAAATACTGAAAAGTTTTCTGTGTAATATCAGACAAACATCCATGCAAGACATGATATAATCTATGTAAGCGAGATCATCTGTAATTTCCCATAAATAAAAGCTTAAGTCAAATTTATATCAATAAATGTTGATATATGAGCTAAAGAATTAATGTTCCGTCACGTAAGGTTGTGCTTTGTTTTCTTTATTATTTGTTTGTCTTAAATTATTTCAGTGAAACATATTTTTATATATACACAGGTAAAATTTTTTGTATTTGTTTTAAATACATTAACAAATTGAAAATTTTGGTTGTATAAATTTATTTGTAATCAGATTCTTTTAAGAGATTGCATATTACTTAAATTTAATTTGAATAAATAAATAAAAATAAACATACATATTATTTTCATTAGGGCAGAGAAGCTTTTGAATTTAAGGAAATCCTATTTAATTTTGGGCTTTTTTTTTTTTTTTTTTTTTTTTACCAATCATAATTGTATAAAAGAAAACCCTTTACTACAGTGATGTCTTTAAATGTTTTATTGACTGCTCTTCTAATATTTTCAAAAATTCTGGTTCTGCATAGGGCTTTTGCTTTTGAACTGGGTTTTCATTCTTGGTAAGAAATATATATCTATATTCATAAAACATATAAATTAATTTGCATCAAGAGACCACATATGAAATAGAAAAAAATGTTCTGACAGGAAGAGAACATCTGTGGAGTAGGAAGAAATCTGACAGAGAATATCTATATTATATGAAGAACTTAACAGGAAAGTGTTGTATTCTGTAGCTGCCTGCAGCTACTGCGAACTGGGTTCCTGGAAGAGAAGCTGAGGGATGGATGGGAAAGGGGTGAAAAGAAGGAGGCCAGGACGGTGGTTTACAGAGCAAGGCCCAAACTTTAATGGCGATCGGATCATTTAACAGTTTGGGCAAGCCAATCCCCACCCCCACCCCAGACTTCTGGCAGATTTGGGCTGAGTTCCAGGGAAGTCTTCTGGCTGGCAGACCTTGGCTCTACTGCTCAGGCAGCTGGGTGGGTCACCTGCTTAATTCAGGAATTCATAGACCTGGAGGAACAATGAACTTGACCTTCACTCTGAATTTCTCAACCCTAGGTGGAGCAGGAGCCTGAGTAGCACAGGAATCCATTCTCAACAAAGGCTGGGAGAAGTTCACCTTGACCAATGTCAAGTACACTCTGAGCACTCACCCTAGGATGAAAATTTCTGCTGTAACCTACTTCTGCCCTTATGATAGATTCCTGCCTGAAGCCCTTGTCCTTGGCCAATGTCAAGTTCCTACCAGGTGGCATGACACCCCAATATGGCTCTGTACAAGAAAGCAAGAAATCATCACTTCAGTAGATAAATAGGTCAATATAATTACCAGAAGATCATTTTTTAAACATATATTCCAAATGACAAGTAAGAATACTTAAAAAAATCTCAGCGAAGGGATCAAACTAGCTATGCAGCTAAAGGTAATTTGAACTAATGAGGAAGTTGTCTCCACGTCTCAAATGCTGGAATTCTAGATGTGTTTTACCACAGCAGATTTAAGCTTTCTAGGCATATAGTGTATAATGTAATCTCTCTTAGATGTCATTGAATACATTTAATGAATATGAACTTGAAAGAATAGAAAATAATACAGCCTAACTCTAATGACCCCAAGAAGTCAGAAGTTTAAAAGGCTATCTCACTCCAAAGAAGCTCTAACTCCAGCCTTCTAAGGAGCCCCAAACACTTTACGTTCCAGAGCCTGCTCTTTGTGCTCTTTGTTAGAAACCAGGTAAAAGTTCACAGTCCAGAGACTGGCCTTTAAGAGTTAGGCAAAAAGGCCTTGAATAGATGATCCTGGCCCTGTAAGGTAACTGGAAATGAGCTAATTATTTGCTTATCTTGCTTCTGTAAACTGCTTACGCCATTACCCACATCCAGGAGTTCACGCAACTATAGACAGACCTCCAAGAAAATAGGAACCTAATTGGTCCACAGAGTGCGGGCTCCAATAATTTAAACTGATTGGCTTAAAAACTATAGAGTGGTACAAACTGATTGGTTCGCACTATATGGGCTCTCAGTGCTAAGGAATGATTGGTTTATGATTCGCGGGCTTTGTTGTAAACTTATAAAAGCTGTCGCAATTCTGCACTCGGGGTCCACAGTCCTCTACTCCTGCGCGGTGTACGGCTGTGGAACCCAGAATTCTGGAATAAAGAAATCCTCATGTTATTGCATCAAGACTGTTTCTCACGAGTGACTTGGGTGTCGCCTTCCAAGGCTTGGGGTGCTGGGGTGCCATCGGTTTTTGGGGGTCTTACAAACTTAAGTTTAGAGGTAGTACTATAGAAGAAATGAAGAACTTAGAAAGTGATCTAACCACATTACAAAAATAATAAAGTGATCCAAGAAAAGAAACTGATCAGTTAAAAAATGTTATATGAATTCAAAAACATATGAGTCTGTGAAAATTAAATGATTTTTAAACAGAGAATATCATTGCTTCCCATGTGCATATTAATAACTCTGAAACTACAGTTCATATATATTACAAGTAAGCAATTATTAAGCTGATGATAATAGATGTTAGCTTCATCATGGCTTCTCTGGCATATTACTGAGTTAATTCAACTAATATGCACTAACTTGTGTTGAATAAGGTTAGAGTTACAGTTCCAAATAGGAGCTCATTTAAACTTAATGTAGATGCAAATGTATTAACATATACATATTTACATAATGTTACAGACCTACCTGCCTTCCATAAGAAATAGGCCATCTAGATTTCATTTGTAAGCAATAATTTCTACAAAGCACTGAAATATCAATTCAGCAATAACTAAATTCAGAACCTCACAGTAAAATATGGAAGGTGAGGGATAAAGTCCCATTTATGTCAGAAAACTACAAAGGAAAAAAGAAAAAAAGAAAGATAATCACTGTGATAGAGGCTCTCTAGATACCCAAGGAACAAGTCAACAAGCTTGCAATGTCCAAAGAACAAACACTGAAACAACTAAAACTCATGGTTGATCATTATGTAGCATTGACCTTGAACATATGTTGCTATAAATAAATGGAGTAAAGAATAAATGAAAGACCGTACTCAATTATTATTTGTATGATTATTTAAATATGTGCAAATATACATACTTCCTTCCTTTTCTATTTTAAATTTAATTTACTTGTAATGAGAATGAATTGCAAGTAATCTTAATTGAAAAGATGAAAAGTATTCTTTTAGGTAAGTCAAGTTATAATGATTAAGGTTTTAGAGAGTGTTAAAAAAATCAAGAGAATTAATTTCAAAGTAATAAATGATTGTTTCTATTTCATTTTTATCATTTCTTTACAGCCTATTCAGATATATGTATTATAGCCTCTCTGCATCATTTAAAATACTGAATATCTGATTAAATATATATTTTATAACACTTATGTTTTTATACCTCTTAAAGAAATTGATAGATAAGATTAAATACATAATAACAGTCTTTTCTGGCTAGATTCAATACAGTGAAGAAGATTTGTGATAATTTAGTAAGCAATGGGTAATATTTAGGGTATACACAATACAAGTTTGATAGAGACAAGGAAGAAATAATAAATTTTATATTACATGTTGAAATGACAACTGTATGTTATTGAAAAAAAAGCCTTAAATTTAGATCTGTGTACTATTAACTTGCCTTTTGAACTAGTCAAGTGATGGCAAGTAAGTTGGCTCATCTGGAGCAGAGACCTGCTGCCAAGCCTAAAGACCTGAGAAGACAACTTGGTACCTATAGAGTATGCAGATAGAGTTAACTCTTGTAAGTTCTTCTCTGACCAAACGCCCACCTGACAGACAGTCAGGCAAGACAGTCAGGAACAGACAGAAAGACAAACACATCATATACCCAGAATATGAGAGAGAGAGAGAGAGAGAGAGAGAGAGAGAGAGAGAGAGTTATTAAATCTAAAGTGTTTTGGGGAAAATATTTTATTATCTTATAATAATATGAAAATAATGAATAAATGGGAAGTGTATACAAGCTATTCATAAATTCCACATCTAACTTATATTATTAATGTGTCATTAGGAACTTGTTGGGGATAAGCAGATATGACTCAGAAGTTAGTAGCACTGACTGCTAGTCTAGAATGCCTGGCTTCCATTTCCAACATCAATAATATGTTGGCCCAAAACAAATTTGTACTTCCACCACCACGTAATCCATTTTCTGTCTTCCTTGAGTTCATAAAAATAAAGGCAAACATAACATTCAAACACATAAATTAAATTAAAAAGATCAAGAAATGAGTGTGTAATGCAGTTATCAGATTATAATCCATCATTTTAAGTAAACAAATTTTATTCTAGTCACATGGTTTAATTTTCTCTAAAAGTTTCCTGTTTGTAACATCACATATTTGAATAAATCATTTCATATCTTTTCTCCAAACAAATAACATAAATGTCAATTTCATATTATTACAAAGAATTATTAAAACTTTGTACGTGCATCAGATAATGCAGAGCTTGCTGGAGATAGTTCCCTCCTTCAAACATATGCTTCTCTGGGATTAGATTCAAGCCCTCAGGTTTGGCAACAGGTTCCTATCCTTGCTGGTCCAACTGCCTGGGCATCTCTCTATCATGTCCATAGTGTAATGAATGATACAATTAGATAATGAACAGCTATAAATACAAAGTATACTTTTCAGTAACTTACTTTTGTTGTTTCAACATTTACTATAAAGCAGATAATATTTCCACCATATGACTGTTAAAATAGGATTATAAATGTTTCAAGTATTTGCTGTTACTTTATAGACATTCATAACTCGTGTTCCCTGTGTCTAATACAACTGCAAAATCTAGGTATTCCTTTCTTTACCTGAATATTCAATTGTTTTAAGGTTTGGAGAATCATTAAGGGATGCTTTTGAATTTAATCAGGACATACAATGTTTTATATTGATTCAGAGAGATCATAAAAGTATCAAATGATACATGTATCTGGAAAGATAAAAACAGAAACAAAGAGAATGCTGCTGAAACCAACATTTTGAAATTATTTCCCATGATATTGTTTTACTAAAATCTTCTTATTTATAATGTGACTTATTTGAATAAACAACTTTGCATATCTTATCTTAGTCATATAACTTGTAGTTCAATTATATCAAATTTAATTATATGTAATTAATATTATTACAAATGTAAACTAGATTTTATTAGAGATGAATGGAAATTTATGTGTTTCTTCATAGTTTTGAATGGATACATGAATGACAGCTTATGAAACTTTTTTCATTGTTCTTACATTACCTGTTGGTATTCTTATGCTGGTAGGTATGTGAATACCCAAAAAAGAAAAATGAAAAGCTTATGAACTATTTTTGTTAGATCTTTCTTTCTTTAATTGTTTTAGTTATTTGTTTATAAATGATATCTGTAATGTTATGAATGGATTCAATGTAACACAAAAATGTCTAGCTTTAAAGGAATAATAATAAGTACTTATAGAAATAGAGAAAGCTGTGAAAAAATATCTAAGGCTTGTAAAGAGCATCATCTTGGGGAAAAGGAGGGGCAACACAGGTTAGGTAAACTATGTGGCAAGTGTACAAGTGCAGTCACAGAAATGAACTCTTCATTCAGATTTCATATCTCTGCTTTATTTTTCCTGAAATACATGCATTACAGATTTACACAAACTTTGGAGATTTGATTATTCTTATTATTTATTTTGCACATTCAAGATCCTCTCACCTGGATATTAATGGAACAAATACTGTTCTGTTGTATGTTATGCACTTAATACTCTTTCACACAGGAGAAAATTGAGTCATTTTCTCCTCTCCTCTTTCCTTTACTTTTATTTTCCTTTCATTGTGTATTTAACAGAATATTATGAAACCAGGCTACTCTAGAACCCTCTATGTAGTGCATGCTGACTTTAAACTTTAAGCCTCCTCTCTGTGTCCTTAGTGCTAGTTTTGGAAGTATTTGCACTGTGATTTGCTTGCAATGGGACCTATAATGGCTTACAGGACTTTGTGTAAGTGCTCTACAGATTGAATAGCAATAATGCACTCTGTTGTTATGAAAAGGGATACTTAAGTCCATTTGTTTGAGTACTAGATTAAAGAATAAACACAACATTCAAAATAACATGACTAAATTTAAATTTCTCAGCATCATCTGAATGAAATTTGAGAATAATTATATTTGGCCAAAATATTTTCAAATGAAGGGTACATTCATTGATAGGGGTCAGCTATTAAGAAAGCAAGCTTCCTATTTCCATTAACTTATCTACTTGATTTGCTAAGTATCAATAAATGAGCCAGAGACAACAGGCTGTGACAAGGCGGAGGATTGTGTGTAGATTGGGTGCTGAGGTGGCCACTGCTTTGCATACATCACCTGGAGCTTCAGTTTTGCACACATTTCCTGTAGCATTGTGTTTCCGGACATCATCTGCAGCATCAGTAGTTGGCTACCTTTGGGGTAGAAGACATGGCTTGGGGGATGCCCCTCACCTCTACTCTCATCAGCTTCTGTTCAGCAACACATTCTCCTCTTCTACCTGTAAAATTAAAATGGGCTCTAATGTGGTTGCTTATTGCTTAAAACAGAGCTAATCAAACACTTTTTTTTTCCATTTTGAAAATTTGAAACTCTTTAGAAAAGACTGTGTAAGTGGAACACTTATGCCTCATGTTTATTGCTACTAGTGTGGTGCGAACTGAAACAAAGCTGAGGAGAAAAGGAAGAGTGTGACAGATGGTACTGACTATTCCATCACTTTTGAAAAGTCTGTTTTGGAGAATTATGGGGAGCTATGTACATTTAAAAATATATTAGCTGTAAAATTATTACAGGAGAGTCTTAAAGTTTGTGCTTTCAGATTTCATCTGTGTCTTTCCACAGTGTCAAAGCAAGTTGTATTTCTTTAGAAATGTGCATATGATGAGCACGGGCCAGGATGAATTATGCTCCTGTCAGGAGAGATCACTGATTGTATTTAAGACTCTGGGAGGATTTACTCTTTTGCCTTGACCGCACAGACTGAGACTGAAGCTCAGTGTGTTATCCATTTACATTCTCCTCACTGCGGTGATAATAGCTATATGATATCTAAGCAGAAAGCTTTCCTTAAAAAAAAAAGGACACTTTCTCAGATCATAATAGTTTTCACTGTGAAAGCTGAAGGTAGATCTTCCTCAATTCACTCTTTCAGAGAACTGTTATTAGTGGAGTCAAAACTTTAAATGGCTTTTGTTGTAAAAATATAAACAATTGGTATATGGCATTCGATGAAAGGGATGGTCTGAGAATGGTTTATTGTGACAACACAATCACTTTCGGGTATTAAATTTTAGGGTGAAAACCATAAATCATTCACCTTGCCAAACTGAAGTCTGACTTATTTCAGTGGTCAACATGGTTTATGGATATCAAGGACAAATAAGTCAACACAACCTAGTAAAATGTTGTTAAATAGAGAAATATTAAGTTTTTCTCCTCTTGCATGATCAAAAGCATTAAATAATCTATACCATTGATTTACTAATGATGTTAAAGCAATTATTATTTTTGTTTTCATCATTTGTATTACTTATTATATAGTACTTATAAATATAATCTTCAAGACCTGATACATATACTAATACTGTAGTTGTTCATTAAAACATCCATATATATACATGCATATATATATTTATATGTATAAATGCATACATGTATGTACATACACACACACATATATATATGTATATACATACACAAACACAAATACACACAGATACATATATACATAGTGTATACTTGCATACAAAGACAAAGTTATTCATAAAATTAAGCCAGACACTCTGAAGTTAATAGAAAAGAAACTGGGAAAGACCCTTGAGGACATCGGTACAGGGGGAAAGTTTCTGAACAGATCACCAATAGCATATGCTCTAAGATCAAGAATTGACAAATGGGACCTCATAAAATTACAAAGTTTCTGTAAGGCAAAGGACACCATCAAAAGAACAAATCAGCAACCAACAAATTGTGAAAAGATCTTCACCAACCCTACATCAGATAGAGGGCTAATGTCCAATATATACAAAGAACTCAAGAAATTAGACCCCAGAAAACCAAATAACCCTATTAAAAATGGGGTACAGAGTTAAACAAAGAATTTTCACCTGAGGAACTTCGGATGGCACAGAAGCATCTTAAAAAATGCTCAACGTCATTAGTCATTAGGGAATGCAAATCAAAACAATCCTGAGATTTCACATTACACCAGTCAGAATGGCTAAGATTAAAAATTCAGGAGACAGCAGGTGTTGGCGAGGATATGGAGAAAGAGGAAAACTCCTCCACTGCTGGTGGGGTTGCAAATTGTTACAACCACTCTGGAAATCAGTCTGGCGATTCCTCAGAAACTGGGCACGTCACTTTGAAAAGATCCTGCTATACCACTCCTGGACATATACCCAGAGGATTCCCCAGCATGTAATAAGGATACATGTTCCACTATGTTCATAGCAGTCCTATTTATAATTTCCAGAATCTGGAAAGAACCCAGGTATCCCTCAACCAAAGAATGGATGCAAAAAATTGTGGTATATATACATAATGGAATATATATATGTATATGTATATGTATATGTATATGTATATATATATATATATATATTTCTATATTCTTTGTTTACATTCCAAAAGCTTTCCCCTTTCCCAGTTCCCCCCTCCCCATATGTCCCATAAGTCCTCTTCTCTCCATCCAGTCTCCTATCTTTCCCCCTCTCTTTTGTCTGTCCAGGTACTTCCCTACAATGATGGATCAAGTCTTTCCAGGATTAGAGCCCTCTTCTGACTGGTGTGAGGTGAAATCTCAAGGCTGTTTTGATTTAAATGGATAATAATGTTGAGCATTTCTTTTTTTCCCCCCGATATATATATTTTTTTTACATTTCAAATGATTTCCGTTTTCTGGCCTCCCACTCCCCGAAAGTCCCATAATCCCGCTTCCCTCCCCCTGTTCTCCCACCCATCCCTTCCCACTTCCCTGTTCTGGTTTTGCCCTATACTGCTACACTGAGTCTTTCCAGAACAAGGGGCCACTCCTTCGTTCTTCTTGTACCTCATTTGATGTGTGGATTATGTTTTGGGTATTCCAATTTTCTAGGTTAATATCCACTTATTAGTGAGTGCATACCATGATTGATCTTTTGAGACTGGGTTACCTCACTTAGTATGATGTTCTCCAGCTCCATCCATTTGCGTAAAAATTTCATGAATTCCTTCTTCAGTAACCTGAAGTTCTTGTCATATAGATCTTTCACTTGTTTGGTTAGAGTCACAACAAGATACTTCATATTGTTTGTGGCTATTGTGAAGGGGGTCATTTCCCTAACTTCTTTCTCAGCCTGCTTATCCTTTGAGTATAGGAAGGCAACTGATTTGCTTGAGTTGATTTTATAACCTGCCACTTTGCTGAAGTTGTTTATCAGCTGTAGGAGTTCTCTGGTGGAGTTTTTTGGGTCACTTAAGATACTATCATGTCATCTGCAAATAGTGATAATTTTAATTCATCCTTTCCAAATTGTATCCCTTTGACCTCCTTATGTTGTCTAATTGCTCTAGCTAGAACTTCAAGAACTATATTGAAAAGATATGGAGATAGAGGGCAGACTTGTCTAGCCCCTGATTTTAGTGGGACTACTTCAAGTTTCTCTCCATTTAGTTTCAAGTTGGCTACTGGTTTGCTGTATATTGCTTTAACTATGTTTAGGTATGGGCCTTGAATTCCTGTTCTTTTTTTGTTTGTTTGTTTTTCTTTTTCTTTTTCTTTTTTTTATTTATTTTTATTTACATTACAAATGATTTCCCCTCTTCTGGGTCCCCACTCCCCACAAGACCCATAAGCCCTCTTCCATCCCCCTATTCTTTCATCCACCCCTTCCCATTTCCCTGTTCTGGAATTCCCCTATACTCTTGCACTGAGTCTTTCCAGAACCAGGGGCCACTCCTCCATTCTTTTTGGACATCATTTAATTTGTGGATTATGTCCTGGGTATTCAATGTTTCTAGGCTAATATCAACTTATCAGTGAGTGCATACCATGATTGATATTTTGAGACTGGGTTACCTCACTTAGTATGATGTTCTCCAGCTCCATCCATTTGTCTAAGAATTTCATGAATTCATTGTTTCTAATGGCTGAATAGTACTCCATTGTGTAAATATACCACATTTTTTGTATCCATTCCTCCGTTGAAGGACACCTAGGTTCTTTCCAGCTTCTGGCTATGACAAATAGGGCTGCTATGAAAATAGTTGAGCATGTGTCCTTATTGCATGCTGAAGAATCCTCTGGATACATGCCCAGTAGTGGTATAACAGGGTCCTCAGGAAGTGACATGCCCAGTTTTCTGAGGAACCGCCAAACTGATTTCCAAAGTGGTTGCACCATCTTGCAATCCCACCAGCAGTGGAGGAATGTTCCTCTTTCTCCACATCCTCGCCAACACCTACTGTCTCCTGAGTTTTTGACCTTAGCCATTCTGACTGGTGTGAGGTGAAATCTCAGGGTTGTTTTGATTTGCATTTCCCTAATGATTAATGATGTTGAACATTTCTTAAGGTGTTTCTCAGCTCTCCAAAGTTCTTCATGTGAAAATTCTTTGTTTAGCTCCGCATCCCACTTTTTAATGGGGTTATTTGGTTCTCTGGGTTCTACTTTCTTGAGTTCTTTGTATATATTAGATATTAGCCCTCTGTCAGATTTAGGGTTGGTGAAGATCCTTTCCCAGTCTGTTGGTTGACGTTTTGTCCTTTTGGTGGTGTCCTTTGCCTTACAGAAACTTTGTAGTTTTATGAAGTCCCATTTGTCAATTCTTGATCTTAGAGCATAAGCTATTGGTGTTCTATTCAGGAACTTTTCCCCAGTGCCCATGTCCTCCAGGGTCTTCCCCAGTTTCTTTTCAATTAGTTTCAGTGTGTCAGGTTTTATGTGGAGGTCCTTGATCCATTTGGAGTTGAGCTTGGTACAAGGAGATAAGAATGGATCGATGCACATTCTTCTGCATGCTGACCTCCAATTGAACCAGCACCATTTGTTGTAAAGACTATCTTTTTTCCACTGAATGCTTTCAGCCCCTTTGTGGAAGACCAAGTGACCATAGGTGTATTGGTTCATTTCTGGGTTTTAAATCCTATTCCATTGATCCGCTTGCCTGATATTGTACCAATACCATGCAGTTTTTATCACTATTGCTCTGTAGTAAAGTTTGAGATCTGGGATATTGAATCCCCTGAAGTTCTTTTACTGTTGAGAATAGTTTTAGCTATCCTGGGTTTTTTATTATTCCAGATGAATTTGAGAATTGCTCTTTCTAGCTCTATGAAGAACTGGGTTGGGATTTTTATGGGAATAGCATTGAATCTGTAGATTGCCTTTGGCAAGATGGCCATTTTAACTATATTAATCCTGCCAATCCATGAGCATGGAAGGTTTTTCCATTTTCTGAGATCTTCTTCGATTTCCTTCTTCAGAGATCTGAAGTTCTTGTCATATAGGTCTTTCACTTGTTTGGTTAGAGTCACCCCAAGATACTTTATGCTGTTTGTAGCTATTGCGAAGGGGGTCATTTCCCTAATTTCTTTCTCAGTCTGCTTATCCTTTGAATATATAAAGGCTACTGATTTGCTTGCATTGATTTTGTAGCCAGCCACTTTGCTGAAGTTGCTTATCAGCTGTAGGAGTTCTCTAGTAGAGTTTTTAGGATCACTTAAGTATATGATCAGAAAAAAAAAAAAAAAGAAATGATCAACATCATTATCCATTAGGTAAATGCAAATCAAAACAGCCCTGAGATTTCACCTCAGAAGAGGGCCCTAATCCTAGAAATGCCTGTGTCTATCTTCATAGCAGGAATTAAGCTACTTTTCACTTGGCATTTTATTTTTAACATTGTTAAGAAATTTGTCCTTGAATGCAAGTGCCTTCTACTATGTGCATATATATATATATATGCACTTATATATGCTTTCCACTATGTGCATATATATATGCACTTATATATACTTTCCACTATGTTCATATATATATGCACATATATATGTGTGTGTGCATACATACATTTATAGATGTGCATGTTTTATTTAAAATCACAGTATTATTATCTGTATCTACAATTGAAAAATGGTATATCCACAAAAACATCACAGTAAGTATTTTTGTTTACTAAAGTGCATGGGATACATCATTCATGATGCATAGCTTAAAGTATCAATATCAACACACTAGAGAAATTAACAATATAGTAGACAAAATCTCTTGTGTACAGTGTGGAAGCATCAATCTGATAACCTAATAAGAGAAGGCAGGAAATAAGAGGTGGGAGTTCTAGTAAAACCACAGGAACTCTGTAGGTAGTTATGAAGAAAACATGTGCCAACTGGACTCAGAGGAGATGGACTAGGTTAATATACACTTATTAGTGAGTGCATACCATGATTCATCTTTTGAGTCTGGGTTACCTCACGTAGTATGATGTTCTCTAGCTCCATCCATTTGCCTAAGAATGTCATGAATTCATTGTTTCTAATGGCTGAATAGTACTCCATTGTGTATATATACAACATTTTTTGCATCCACTCTTCTGTTGAGGGATACCTGGGTTCTTTCTAACTTCTGGCAATTATAAACAGGGCTGCTATGAACATAGTGGAACATGTATCCTTATTACATGCTGGGGAATCTTTTGGGTATATACCCAGGAGTGGTATAGCAGGATCTTCTGGAATTGATGTGCCCAGTTTTCGGGGGAACCGCCAGATTGATTTCCAGTGTGGTTGTACCAATTTGCAACCCCACCAGCAGTGGAGAAGTGTTCCTCTTTCTCCACATCCTAGCCAACACCTGCTGTCTCCTGAATTTTTAATCTTAGCCATTCTGACTGGTATGAGGTGAAATCTCAGGGTTGTTTTGATTTGCATTTCCCTAATGACTGATGAAGTTGAGCATTTTTTAAGATGTTTCTCTGCCATCCAAACTTCTTCAGGTGAGAATTCTTTGTTTAACTCTGGACCTCCACATAAAGCCAGACACTCTGAAGCTAATAGAAAAGAAACTGGGGAAAACCTTGGGGACATTGGTACAGGGAGAAAATTTCTGAACAGAACACCAATAGCGTATGCTCTAAGATCAAGAATTTACAAATGGGACCTCATAAAATTACAAAGTTTCTGTAAGGCAAAGGACACTATCAAAAAATCAAATCGGCAACCAACAAATTGGGAAAAGATCTTCACCAATCCTACATCAGATAGAGGGCTAATATCCAATATATATAAAGAACTTAAGAAGTTAGACTCCAGAAAACCAAACAACCCTATTAAAAATGGGGTACAGAGTTAAACAGGGAATTCTCACCTGAAGAACTTCGGATGGCAGAGAAGCATCTTAAAAAATGCTCAACTTCATTAGTCATTAGGGAAATGCAAATAAAAACAACCCTGAGATTTCACCTTACACCAGTCAGAATGGCTAAGATTAAAAATTCAGGAGACAGCAGGTGTTGGAGAGGATGTGGAGAAAGAGGAACACTCCTCCACTGCTGGTGGGGTTGCAAATTGGTACAACCACTCTGGAAATCAGTCTGGCGGTTCCTCCGAAAACTGGGCACCTCACTTCCAGAAGATCCTGCTATATCACTCCTGGGCATATACTCAGAGGATTCCCCACCATGTAATAAGGATACATGCTCTACTATGTTCATAGCAGCCCTATTTATAATTTCCAGATGCTGGAAAGAACCCAGGTATCCCTCAACAGAAGAGTGGATGCAAAAAATGTGGTATATCTACACAATGGAGTACTATTCAGCCATAGAAACAACGGATTCATGAAATTCTTAGGCAAATGGATGGAGCTAGAGAACATACTAAGTGAGGTAACCCAGACTCAAAAGGTGACTCATGGTATGCACTCACTAATAAGTGGATATTAACCTAGATACCTGGAATAACCCAAACATAATCCATACATCAAATGAGGTACAAGAAGAAAGGAGGAGTGGCCCCTTGTTCTAGAAAGACTCAGTGAAGAAGTATAGGGCAAAACCAGAACGGGGAAGTGGGAAGGGGTGGCTGGGAGGACAGGGGGAGAAAAGGGGGCTTATGGGACTTTCGGGGAGTGGGGGGCTAGAAAAGGGGAAATCATTTGAAATGTAAATAAAAAATATATCGAATAAAAAAAAAGAAAAAAAACTCTGTACCTCATTTTTAATAGGGTTGTTGGGTTTTCTGGAGACTAACTTCTTTAGTTCTTTATATATATTGGATATTAGCCCTCTATCTGATGTAGGATTGGTGAAGATCTTTTCCGAATTTGTTGGTTGCCGATCTGTCCTTTTGATGGTTTCCTTTGCCTTACAGAAACTTTGTAATTTTATGAGGTCCCATTTGTCAATTCTTGCTCTTAGAGCATACACTATTGGTGTTCTGTTCAGAAACTTTCTCCCTGTACCGATGTCCTCAAGGGTCTTCCCCAGTTTCTTTTCTATTAGCTTCAGAGTGTCTGGCTTTATGTGGAGGTCCTTGATCCATTTGGATTTGAGCTTAGTACAAGGAGACAAGGATGGATCAATTCACATTCTTCTGCATGCTGACCTCCACTTGAACCAGCACCATTTGTTGAAAAGGCTAGCTTTTTTACATTGGATATTTTTAGCCCCTTTGTCGTGGATCAAGTGGCCATAGGTGTGTGGGTTCATTTCTGAATCTTCAATCCTGTTCCGTTGATCTGCCTGCCTGTCACTGTACCAATACCATGCAGTCTGTAACACTATTGCTCTGTAGTATTGCTTGATGTCAGGGATAATGATTCCCCCAGAATTTCATTTGTTGCTGAGAATAATTTTAGCTATCCTGGGTTTTTTGTTCTTCTAAATGAATTTGAGAATTGCTCTTTCTAACTCTGTGAAAAATTGAGTTGGGATTTTGATGATTATTGCATTGAATCTGTATATTGCTTTTGGCAAAATGGCCATTTTAACTATATTGATCCTGCAGATCCATGAGCATGGGAGGTTTTCCCATTTTTTGAGGTCTTCTTCCATTTCCTTCTTCAGAGTCTTGAAGTTCTTGTCATACAGATCTTTCACATGTTTGGTAAGAGTCACCCCAAGGTATTTTATACTGTTTGTGGCTATTGTGAAGGGGGTCATTTCCCTAATTTCTTTCTCAGCATGCTTATCCTTTGAGTATAGGAAGGTGACTACTGATTTGCTTGAGTTTATTTTTATAACCTGCCACTTTGCTGAAGTTGTTTATCAGCTGTACAAGTTCTCTAGTGGAGTTTTTTGGGTCACTTAGGTAGACTATCATGTCATCTACAAATAATGATAGTTTGACTTCTTGCTTTCCAATTTGTTTCCCTTTGACCTCCTATGTTGTCAAATTGCCCGAGCTAGTACCTCAAGTACAATATTGAAAAGATAAGGAGAAAGGGGGCAGCCCTGTCTAGACCCTGATTTTAGTGGTATTGCTTCATGTTCCTCTCCATTTAGTTTGATGCTGGCTACCGGTTTGCTGTATATTTCTTTTACTATGTGTAGGTATGGGCCTTGAATTCCTGTTCTTTCCAAGACTTTAAGCATAAAAGGATGCTGAATTTTGTCAAATTCTTTTTCAGCATCCAATGAAATGACCATGTGGTTTTTTTCTTTGAGTTTGTTTATGTAGTGGATTGCATTGATGGATTTATGTATATTGAACCAACCCTCCATCCCTGGGATAAAGCCTACTTGATCATGGTGGATGAACGTTTTGATGTGTTCTTGGATTCGGTTGGCAAGAATTTTATTGAGTATTTTTGTATCGATGTTCATAAGGGAAATTGGTTTGAAGTTCTCTTTCTTTGTTGGATCTTTGTGTGGTTGTGGTATCAGCGTAATTGTGGATTCATAGAAGGAATTGGGTAGTGTTTCTTCTGTTTCTATTTTGTGGAATAGTTTGAAGAGTATTGGTGTTAGGTCTTCTTTAAAGGTCTGACAGAATTCTGCACTGAAACCATCTGGTCCTGTGCTTTTTTTGGTTGGAAGACTTTCTATGACTCCTTCTATTTCTTTAGGGGTTATGGGACTGTTTAGATGATCTATTTGGTCCTGATTTAATTTTGGTATTTGGTATCTGTCTAGGAAATTGTCCATTTCCTCCAGATTCTCCAGTTGTGTTGAGTACAGGCTCTTGTAGTAGGATCTAATGATTTTTTGGATTTCCTCAGTTTCTGTCTTTATATCCCCCTTTTCACTTCTAAGTTTGTTAATTTGGATACTTTCTCTGTGCCCTTTGGTCAGTCTGGCTAAGGGTTTATCTATCTTGTTGATTTTCTCAAAGGACCAGCTCCTGGATTCGTTGATTCTTTGAAACGTTCTCTTTTTTTCCAATCGATTGATTTCAGCCCAGAGTTTGATGATTTCCTGTCTTCTACTCCTCCTGGGTGAATTGGCTTCTTTTTGTTCCAGGACTTTCAGGTGTGTTGTTAAGCTGCTAGTGTATGCTCTCTCCATTTTCTTTTTGGAGGCACTCAGGGCTATGAGTTTACCTCTTAGCACTGCTTTCATTGTGTCCCAAAGATTTGGGTAAGTTGTGCCTTCATTTTCATGAAATTCTAAAAAGTCTCTGATTTCTTTCTTTATTTCTTCTTTGGCTAAGGTGTCATTGAGTAGAGTATTATTCAGCCTCCATGTGTATGTGGGCTTTCTGTTGTTTTTGTTGCTATTGAAAACCACTCTTACACCATAGTGATCTGATAGGAGGCATGGGATTAGTTTGATCGTCTTATATTTTTTGAGGTCTGCCTTGTGTCCAATTATATGGTCGATTTTGGAGAAGGTACCATGAGGTGCTGAGAAAAAGGTATATTCTTTTGCTTTAGGCTGAAATGTTCTATAAATATCAGTCAAATCCAATTGGTCCAAAGCTTCAATTAATTTTATTGTGTCCCTGTTTAGTTTCTGTTTTCCTGATCGGTCCATTGAGGAGAGTGGAGTGTTGAAGTCCCCCACAATTATTGTGTTAGGTGCAATGTGTGCTTTGAGCTTTAGTAAAGTTTCTTTTACGAATGAGGGTGCCCTTGCATTTGGCGCATAGATGTTCAGAATTGAAAGTACTTCTTGGTAGTTTTTTACTTTGACCAGCAAGAAGTGTCCTTCTTTGTCTCTTTTGATGACTTTCGGTTGAAAGTCAATTTTACCTGATATTAGAATGGCTACTCCTGCTCGTTTCCTGTGACCATTGGCTTGTAAGATTGTCTTCCAGCCTTTTACTCTAAGGTAGTTTTTATCTTTGACACTGAGGTGCGTCTCCTGTATGCAGCAAATTGTAGGGTCCTGTTTCCTTATCCAGTCTGTTAGTCTATGTCTTTTTATTGGGGAATTGAGACCATTGATATTAAGAGATATTAAGGAATAGTGATTATTACTTCCTGTCATTTTTGATGTTCTTTCATATTTGAGTGGTTATCTTCTTTTGGGTTTAATGAAGGAAGGTAACTATCTTGCTTTTTCCAGGGTGTAGTTTCCCTCCTTGTATTGGAGTTTTCCTCCTATTATTCTTTGCAGAGCTGGGCTTGTGGAAAGATATTGTGTAAATTTGATTTTTGTCATGGAATATCTTGGTTTCTCCATCTATGGTGAATGAGAGTTTTGCTGGGTATAGTTGTCTTGGCTGTCATTTGTGTTCTCTTAGAGTCTGCATGAGATCTCCCTACGATCTTCTATCTTTCATGGTCTCTGGTGAGAAGTCTGGTGTGATTCTGATAGGTCTTCCTTTATATGTTACTTGGCCTTTTTCTCTTACTGCCTTTAATATTCTTTCTTTTTTTAGTGCATTTGGGGTTTTGATTATTATGTGACAGGAGGTATTTCTGCTCAGGTCCAGTCTGTTTGGAGTTCTGTAGGCTTCTTGTATATTCATGGGCATCTCTCTCTTTAAGTTGGGAAAGTTTTCTTCCATAATTTTGTTGAAGATATTTGCTGGCCCTTTCTGTAGTAAATCTTCACTCTCATCTATACCTATAATCCTTATGTTTGGTCTTCTCATTGTATCCTGGATTTCCTGGATGTTCTGGGATACAAGCATTTTGCATTTTGCATTTTCTTTGACAGTTGAGTCAATGGTTTCTATGTTATCTTCAGCATCTGAGATTCTTCCATCTCTTGTATTCTGTTGTTTATATTTGCATCTATGGCCCCTGATTTCTTCTCAAGGTTTTCTATCTCCAAAGTTGTCTCCCTTTGTGATTTCTTAGTTATTTCTACTTCTGTTTTTAGATCCAGGATGGTTTTGCTTAGTTCCATCACATGTTTGTGCTTTCCTGTAATTCTTTAAGAGATTTTCGTGTTTCCTCTTTAAGAGACTTCTGCCTGTTGACGCAAGTTCTCCTGCATTTCTTTAAGGTTTTTTTTTTTTTTTTGCCTTTCTTCTTTATTGGCTTCTATCTCTTCGGCCTTATTCTCCTGCATTTCTTTAAGTGATTTTTGTGTTTCCATTATACGGGTTTCTAGCTTATTCATGTTCCCCTGTATTTCTTTAAGAGATTCATTTATGTCCTTTTTGTGTTCTTCTAGCAGCATCATGAACAGTGATTTTTAAATCCATATCTTGTTTCTCTGGTGTGTTGGCATAACCAAGACTTGCTGATGTTGGAGAGTTTGGTTCAGATGCTGCCATATTGCCTAGATTTCTGCTAGTAGCGTTCCTGCGTTTGCCCTTTGCCATCTTGTTCTCTGGAGCTAGTTGGTCTTGTCTCTGGCTGGTGTTTCAGTCTCCTGAGAGGCTCTAGGGCTATTTCTGCAACACTGGATGGCAGGGTTTCCCCTGTTGCAGATTGCTGATGTGCTGTCCTCCTCTTGGGTACCCTTGTAGCCCTAGTGTGCTTTGCCCAAGATTGTGTCTGTGAACCAGATGGTGCCATTTTGCTCCTTCAGGGAGTGCTGAGGGTATATGCTGCAGGGACCTTTTATGAGTGCTGATCACTCTGCTGGCCAGTGGAACTCCCAACCGGGTTGGTGCGCACAAGGCTAGCCTCGCTGCTCAGGCCCTGAGTCTAGGCAAAAGCCTGGCAGGCCACTGTCTGAGCAAAGTTCCCCTCAGCTGTGAGTGTTAATTGGGTCTGTCAGATGGCCAGGATGGCGGCATGCGCATGCTCCCTGAGAGTGCTGGGAGAATCTACTGGGCTAACAACCTCCTAGCTGGGTCGGCACACAGATGGTCCACCGAGCAGCCCAGGGCCTGGGGGCAATCCAGAGCCTGACTGTCTTAGACCCCAGCTATGTCAGCCTCGGGCTATGCCTGTTAGCCAGTTTTGCCTGCTAGGACTCTCTGTCTTCCTATAGGTAAAATGGTGGTGGCGCCTGCACAAGTGCGTGCTCGCCAGCATGGGCAAACAACCTCCTGGCCGGGTTTGTACGTTGGTGGCCCCCCGACCAGCCCAGGGCCTGGGTGCAGGCCAATGCCCATAGGGCTTAGACCCCCTCAGTGTTGGTCTCAGGTTGTATTTGCGTACCTGAGTCTGTCTGATCTCTCTGGCGTCCGAGAACCAAAATGGAGGCCAGTCTCTCGTATCTGACTGGCGGGAGGCATAGTTCTGATGTGTCTTCTGCGTGGTGAAATTGCTGTAAATCCGCCGCTGCTTGCAGCCCGGCTGGCCAGCGAAGGCCAGTGGTCGTGGGCCAGAACCTGCCTGGACCCTGTCAGTTTGGTTCCACTGCTGATGGCCCTTCCTCTGCACCAGCCACTGCTGCTGTTGCTGCTGCCACAGCTGCCGCCCAGTAGTTCCCTTTCTTATGTGTAGAGAGTTTGCAAGATCTTTTTAACTTTGAAAGCCTGGAACCAGGAACAGTAATAAATACTAAATATTGAGTAGAGGATAATAAAAATTATTAAATATATGTCTATTTAAACTAAGTTATTACTTATGATTTTATTAAAAAATTAGCAAGAATTATAGCTAGTTAATATTTTCTCACAATCTTGTGATGATAGCTAAAAATTATTCAGAACAAAAATTTGAAAGTATAAATACGTTTCACTGGGGTCTGCAGATAGAAAGCTCAGGAAAAACCATTATAGTTTGTTACTGTTTAGACATTTCTTAGAAAGCTTCATATGTGAAAATTTAACAGATATACAAAATTTCTAAATATTAATTACTTTATGCATTTTTTTATTGAATTAAAGTTTTCAGATTACCAAATGCCTCTTACATGTCACACAGAGATGGAACTTAAGATCTCTTTTAACATTAGCTGTGACACGTTATAAAAAGAATGTAATCATATTTGATAGGTTCCTTTAGGGGTAGTCTGCATGAGTAGACTCTTCTAATCATGCTTACCCTTCAAATTTTAGGAATGAAGACATCAGTATAAGAGCAGGTTATAATTACCAAATGTAAATATCTGTTAATTAATTTTGTTATGGATACATTTTACACCTGCCTGCTATAAAGAAATTGCATTCTCCTGTCTTTACATGTATGCTGCAGTTGTAGTGTCTATTCTTTTAAATAGGCCTGACAATCAAGCAGCAATCTAAAATATTATTTCCATATTCTGCTCAGTTTCTAAATGACCAATTTATCAAAGATTGGCATTGATCATAATGTCCAAAAGTTTGAAGATTTGAAGGTATTTACCATGAGAGACATTTTGCCTAATGTTTCTGACCAGTACCAATGGAAATTGTCTAATCCTTGGCAATGCAAGACTAAGACAAAACAACACATTTTTAACGTTTCCTTAAAATTATATGCTTAACTAAAATGGAGGTAGCAATGTCGCTCAGGAAGATTAAGAAACTGTCCAACAATTATGATGTATCTAAAATGTTTGTTCTCTGGAAACTATATTGTGGAAGGAGATAATCAAATTTACAAAATTATCATCTTACCTCCATATATATCCATGGTACATGTACCCACATATGCATATAAGCATAGCACACACACACACACACACACACACACACACACACAGAGAGAGAGTCAATAAGAAAAATCTGTTATATTAAAAAGTAACTATACACCTCACCAATATTAAAGAAATTTACCTTTAAATTAACACTATTCCAGTGTTACTTCACCTACACTGATTTTGCAATTCTAATGCTGCGTTTCAGTTTAAGAACTTTTATTTCTATTTATGTGTGAAAGAACAACTCCTTGTCATTGAATAAAACAAAAATACATGCCTAAATAGACCTTGAAATTCATCTCATCCTCATGGACTTTTAATTAAATTTCAGAAAGAGTAAACTTTTCCTATATAATTTGAGTTCTTTTAAAATGATAGTACAGGATAATCGCCTAGCTCCATGTTACCAACCATACTAAACAGAAGCAAACATGCAAGACATATAACACAGGTGTAAATTAAATCTATTTTTATATATTTGGAGCCCAGCAATTTTCGTAATGCTATTTAACCATGGCATAATGTGAAAACTGCACTAATAAATTAGAGGGCAAAAAATGTGCTTCAGGTGTTACTCTAGAATTTGTGCTGGTGACAGACATTATTTTCTGCATTATTGAGCAGCAATTATCTTGCTGCACATATTACCACCATATTTTTAAAGTTTTAGGGTTTTTTTTAAATGGTTTCCAATTACAATGAAAGCTAGCAATGCAATGTGACAGTATCCTGTACTTGCTAAGTAACCAGAAGCTGGTCACACTACTAAGAAAGGACTAGAGGAGTCTGTGGATCGCTCTTATACTGAGAATGCAAAACCACAGATAGGTTTGTACAATAACGTTAAAAAACATTATTTTAAGTCATCTTCTAAAATACATTGAGAAAAGGTAATTAAACCTATGTATGTACATGTATATGCAGAATTACTGGTGTTATAGGTTTTTGAGATTTAGTATATTTCTTTATGAGGTTTTCAGACAAGCTTATTGTTACTTAACATTCTCTATCTGTCTTTTGTATTTCTGTCCCACATTCCTCCATGAAGAGCCTTCCCTTTTCCAATTTCTTTGAACAGGTCATGTGCACACTGCTTTTCCTCTTATGCCGAGTACATATCCTATACCATGGCAATGGCTCCCCTTTAACTTGCTGGCTTCCATATTTGCTCCAGGACATGAACATATATGACAATATGAATCTTGGAGAATCCACTGGAATAAAACACCATGGGTGCTTGTATTTCTAAGTGTGGGTTACCTAACACAATGTGATCTATCCAGTTCCATCCATTTACCTACAAAATTCATAATTTCTTTTTCTTCACAGATGAATAGCATTATGTGATGGATATATCTTTTATTTTCACTACCCATTCTTGAAGAATATTTAGGTTGTTTTCATTTCTTAGTTATTGTGAATAGAGCAGGAATAATCATGTTTAAGCAAATATCTGTGGACTAGGTTGCCAATTCCTTTGACATAGGCTGAGAAATGGCTTAAGGGGGTTATTTTGTAAATTAATTTTAGCATTTTGAGAATACTATATATTGATTCCCTTAATGTCTGTAGTAGTTGTGATCTCACCAACAGTGAATAGAGCTTCCCTTTTCTCATATCACCTCCAGAATTTCTAGTCAACAAGTGAACACAATTGTCATTTTGAAGATGGTTGTTAGTACCTATATTTTACACACAATTGTTAGAATTTATCACATATAATTCTTATAAAAATTCATGAAACTAAGTGATATTTAATAGTGTAAGTGACACATATCTGAACATATTAAAATATTTTAGAATATATTTTATTTTATATAAGCTAGCTTACATAGAATATCTATATATGTATTTGTGTTTATAATTTTGTTTATGATGAAAATTGTGCGTAAGCCCTTCTTTCTTTTCATTAATTTGATGTTCATAAATTATATTTGAGATAACAATCAATTGAAATAATTGAGAAAGTTAACAAGCTTATAATAAATGTAAAATTCAAGGACAATTCCCAGATCCTACTTGAGTAACTACTGTAATTTAGAATTATTAAAGTAGATCAGTATTAGTATCACTACTCTTACCCACAGTTTTATCTCAGCTAATATATTTCTTAGGGGATTCAAAGACCTCTCTATATATATTCCAGATTTTTATATTTATCAAACAAAAGTTTTGCAATGACTTCTTCCTACTCTGTATAGAATTATTTCAAAATTAAGCCCATTAGAGTATGGTACAGTACTTTTGGATCAGCCAAATTTTTCTAACTTTACTTTTTTGTTGTTTTTGATATGTGTAATTAAAGCCACAGTATAAATCACAAATTCACTGCCATAAAAATTTCTAATTATTGATGCATAAGACTAAATATCTTTATGCTTTGGCATTAGAATTTCTTTTTTTTTGGCATTAGAATTTCTGACTAAAATGATATATGTATTTTCTTTTACACTCCAGATTTTATTCCCCACCCCATCCACCCTCCAAAGCTTCAACATCCCATACCTCCTCCCCACAGCCCTGTCTCCAGAAGAATGTCCCCACCCTCACCACCACCCCACCTTGCATCTAAACACCCTGGGGCCTCCAGTCTCTTGAGGGTTATGTGCATCATCTCTGATTAAACACAGTCCCAGCACTCATCTTCTGTATATATGTTGGAGGCCTCATATCAGCTGGTGTATGCTGCCTGGTTGGTGGCCCACTGTCTGAGATATCTCAGAGGTCCAGATTAATTAAGACTGCTGGTTCTCCTACAGGGTTGTCCTCCTCCTAAGCTTCTTGCAGCCTTTCCCTAATTCAACCACAGGTAACAGCAGCTTCGGTCCCTTGGTTGGGTCCAAATATCTGCATCTGACTCTTTCTGCTGCTTGTTGGGTCTTCTGGAGTGTGGTCATGTTACATCCCTTTTGGTGAGTGCTCCATAGCCCCCAATAATAGTGCCAGATTTTGGGACCTACCCTTGAGCTGGATCCCACTTTGAGCCTGTCCCTGGACCTTCTATTCCTTAGGCTCCTCTCAATTTCTATCCTTGTAGTTCTTTTATACAAGAATAATTATGGGTCAGAGTTTTGAGTATGGGATGGCAAACCCCTCTTTTCTTGTTGGAGATGGGCTCTATATGTTCTCTTTCCCTACTGTCAGGCATTTCATCCAAGGTCCTCCCTTTGAGTCTTGAGAGTAAACTTTTAAAATAACATTTATGTCTTTTATTCATTGAAAAATATTCTATACATTAACATAATTCAGTTTGAGGTTATCCTTTCACCATTTAGGTCTTCAGTTCCCCCCAAATTTCTCCATTTAAGTATCCCCTCATAAAGCTTCTTTTTGTTGCTATTAATTAAATATTATTTAAGAAATACTCCTTTGTGTTGTTATTAATAACCTAATCTAATTAGTGCTTCCCATCTGTGCGTGAATGAGGGGTTATCCACTAAAGCATGGAACGTCTACCAGTAGCCTTTTGTCAAAGAGGAATGAGACTCTCTCCCTTTCTAAACATCAACTGTTGATACCAGTTCTACATAGTGTGGGGTAATTGGAACCCATACACTAATTTTTGGAATTTTTTACTCTATAGATTTTCAGTACATATTGTGTAGCTAGTGTAAGCTAACTGAATCATACAATAGCCATTTCCAGCCTAGAATTTAGTAAGTTATAGTCCTTTTGGTTTTTTTCTGCCTACTACACATCCATAGTTCCTGTGTCTTAGAAGGAGAACGGCAACTATAGATAGTTCATACACAGCAGAACACTAATAGTTCATTGCCTTTAGTTCTTTTACCAATTATGTGTATCTGTATTAATTTCTATGCACTCAACAAAGGATAAATCCATGAGGTGATTAACATTATAAACAGCTATGCACCAAACACAAGGAGATTATATTTCATAAGAGAAGTACTACTAACATTAATATCACATATTGATACACACACAGTGATAACAGACTTTAAGACCCAACTCTTGCTAATAAGCACATATTCAGACAAATACCAAAGAAACACTAGAGATAAATATAATATCACAAGTCCTTTAGACATAGCTAATATCTACAGCATATATCACCCCGACACTAAAGAATCGCAGAAGTTAATGGGATTTTCTCAAAAATGACCACATATTAGGTAAAAAAAAAAAAATTGAAATAACCAAATACCAAAAAAACAACCAACCAAACCAAACCAAATAAACAACAAAAAACCAGCCTCAATAGGCATAAAAATTTTGAGATACCACACTGCATCTTATCTGACCAGCATGGATTAAAGCTGGAAATCGACATCAACAGAAATAGCAGAAATTAAACTACACAGCTCACTGCTGAAAGAAAACTAAGACAAGATGGAAATCCTTGAGGAAACCGAATACTTTCTAGAACTAAACACTAATGAGAAGAAAAAATCTGAACTGTTAGGAACAATACAGAAAGTTCAGAAAGAGAAGGGAACAGCACTGAGTCATTGTATCAAATACTAGAGAGATCTCATGTTAGTAACAATAGCCAAAAGTTTTAGGAAAGTAAGAATTGGTGTGTCTGTCCATCAAAAAGGATATTTATGTGATGTACAAGGTCTATCAGCTCCTCAGGGCTTTCCTCCTCCTGGCAAATATGCTTGTTCTTTAAGACAATGGAGGGTTCAATGGATTTCAATGAACCAGAGAGAAATGTTTTTTCATGTAATTGTGATTAGATAATAGAATTTTATTATTTTTCTTCATTATGAAAGCTCAGTATCTTCTATGAATTAAAATTGTTATTTAACAAATGATCACATACTGTTAAAGATAACAAAAATAGTTAAGACTAGCAATCAGCTATTATAAGGACAGAACTATTATCCTTCTAAGAATAATTAGGAAGAAAGAAGCATACAGGATGTGATACATTATAAAAATCATACATATACAACAAAATGCTTTACCTGGTAGTATTTATAAAGCAAAAAACTATATTATAAAAACAAAACTAAAATAGAACTATATAAATTCTTATATATATTAAAATTCAGAGATGAAACTAAGGATGAGAAATTTAATTAAGGTGAAATTGTATTTAAATTTACATTAGAATAAAGTACTCAGATCTCATATGATAAATATATAAGAATAGGTCAGTTTGATTTTTATTAATTACCTATCAGTATTTTTTATCTGACTAAAATTTAAGGGTTTTTTTTTGGGGGGGGGCTCTTGAAACATAAAGCCTGGGAGCACAGGGGATCCGGATGGTCAGTATTAGTATTGTTGTTACTCCTATGTGGCTGCAAACACCTTTATCTCCTTCAGATAAACTCTTCTACTGGGGACCCCCTTGAGCTCCCAGGGACTAAACCACCAGCCAAAGTATACACATGGAGGGCCCCAATGGCTGCAGTCACATATGTAGCAGAGGATGGCCTAGTCTAACATCAGTGAGAGGAGAGGCCCTTGGTCCTTTGATGGCTTGATGCCCCAGTGTAGGGGAAAGACAGACTGGGGAAGTGGAAGTGGATGGGTGTGTCTGGGAACACCTTCAGGGTTGGGGCGGTAGGATAGGGGATTTTTGGAAGGGAAACCAGGAAAGGGGATAACACTTGAAATGTAAACAAATATCTAATTAAAAAAAGAACCATATGGAAGCATCTAATTTTGTATGGTTTTCTACATTGAGGATATTTCCCACCAAAGGCAATTTATCTTCAAGTGATTGCCAATTGCTGCAAAGTTCATTATGTTTCATTGTTTCACTACCACAATACATTTATTGGTATGAATATATAAAAATGTAATGTTCCTATACACTGTAATAAATATGTTGATTGTGGACTATATTCTCAATGAATATAATGAAAAGGTTGTAACAAATGAGATCTTTTTCTTTATTTTATTAGATATATTCTTTTTTTTCTTTGTCAATCCTTCTTTTTTATTTTTATTTGTTTTTTTTTATTATTTTTATTTACATTGCAAATGATTTCCCCTTTTCTGGGTCCCCACTCCCCACAAGTCCCATAAGCCCTCTTCCGTCCCCCTATTCTTCCATCTACCCCTTCCCACTTCCCTGTTCTGGAATTCCCCTATACTCTTGCACTGAGTCTTTCCAGAACCAGGGGCCACTCCTCCATTCTTTTTGGACATCATTTAATTTGTGGATTATGTCCTGGGTATTCAAAGTTTCTAGGCTAATATCCACTTATCAGTGAGTGCATACCATAATTGATCTTTTGAGACTGGGTTACCTCACTTAGTATGATGTTCTCCAGCTCCATCCAGTTGTCTAAGAATTTCATGAATTCATTGTTTCTAATGGCTGAATAGTACTCCATTGTATAAATATACCACATTTTTTGTATCCATTCTTCCGTTGAAGGACATCTAGGTTTTTTCCAGCTTCTGGCTACTACAAATAGGGCTGCTATGAACATAGTGGAGCATGTGTCCTTATTGCATGCTGAAGAATCCTCTGGATATATGCCCAGTAGTGGTATAACAGGGTCCTCAGGAAGTGACATGCCCAGTTTTCTGAGGAACCGCCAGACAGATTTCTAAAGTGGTTGCACCATCTTGCAATCCTACCAGCAGTGGAGGAATGTTCCTCTTTCTCCACATCCTCGCCAACACCTGCTGTCTCCTGATTTTTTGACCTTAGCCATTAAGTTTCTGTAAAGCAAAGGACACCGTCAAAAGGACAAAACGTCAACCAACAGACTGGGAAAGAATCTTCACCAACCCTAAATCCGACAGAGGGCTAATATCTAATATATACAAAGAACTCAAGAAAGTAGAACCCAGAGATCCAAATAACCCCATTAAAAAGTGGGGTACGGAGTTAAACAAAGAAATTTCACATGAAGAACTTCAGAGAGCTGAGAAACACCTGAAGAAATGTTCAACATCATTAATCTTTAGGGAAATGCAAATCAAAACAACCCTGAGATTTCACCTCACACCAGTCAGAATGGCTAAGGTCAAAAAATCAGATATATTCTTTATTTACATTTCAAATGTTGTTCCCTTTCCTGGTTCCCCCCCGCCCCCCCCCCCCCCGCCGAAAATCCCTTAACCCCCTGCTCAGAAATCCACCCACTCCTGCTTCCCTGTCCTGGCATCCCCCTATACTGGGGCATTGAGCCTTCTCAGCACCAAGGGCCTCTCCTCCCTTTGATGTCCAACAAGGCCATTCTCTGCTGCAGATGCATCTGGAGTCATGGGTCCCTCCATGTGAACTCTTTGGTTGATGGTTTAGTCCCTGTGAGCTCTGGGGGTACTGGTTGGTTCATATTGTTGTTCCTTAGGTGGGGCTGCAAGCCCCTTCAGCTCTTTGGGTCCTCTCTCCAGCTCCTCCATTGGGGACCCTGTGCTCAGTTCAATGGTTTGCTGAGAGTGTCCCCTTCTTAGCATTGATGCTTCTCTCTGACTACCACAACTGACATTTTAAAAATGTGTAGTTATACTGTGAAAAGTTGATAATTAAATATAAGTACTTCATTTTTTTACTTTACTTAAATAGTGGAAAATATATATCCTATGAAAAGCCAAATTATTAAAAATTATTACTGCCAAATACTTTCATTGTTTGTTTATTTGTGGGAAAAATATTAGTAAAACAAATCAGATTATCATGCTTACTGAGCTAATAATTTCTTTAATCTACTCACTGTTCCTTATGGTATATTTTTGAATTCTGCTATTTTGTCATGATGAAAACTAGCATGATTGCAATCAAAAGCTTTTTTATCATGTTTGTTGAAACCAAAGTCTTGTCATTTTATAAGCAGCCAACAAGACAATGGTATGAAGTTTGTTTTAGCAAGTAGGTTACACCTATAGAGTAATGTTGTTCTGCACACTAAAGAAACATAGTAAGTTATCATGTGCTTTTTGAAAAGAAGTGGTCTCAAAGCTCAGAATACTATTATTTTGAATTCAGACATAAGTCTGAGCAGAGGACTGGCAAGACCCTGATTAGGATGATAGTGATTGTGGCATAAAAATAGATGAGAGCAGAGAAGCCGAGATGAGATGAGTTCCCTGTCTCACAGTCAAGTATTTGTGAAAGTAACAGCCCATGAAAGTGCTGATTTAAACTTTTAAGAGCGATCCTGGTTCTTAATTTTATCATCTGGAACAGATGAGGGAATTCAATACACTTGTATAAATTAACTATTCAAATACCAAACTACAATTTTAAGATCATAGAGGTTTCAAACGCATACCAAACATGCACACGCATACGCACACATGCGCACATACATGTGCACTCACACACACACACACACACACACAGTTTAATTACTTTATTTCAGTTAAAATATAATTATCTCATTCTTCATTTTTCCTTTCCTTCCTCCAACTCTTCCCATGTAACACTTTTATTCTTTATGGAATTGATGGTCACCTTTTATTTTGTTATTATTGCTATAAATACACAAATATATAAAATAATAAATGAACATGACATGCTGAGTCTGTTTAGTGTTGTTATAAACTAGGAATTTATAGATGATCAGTTTTATTGAATAACAAATATGGGGCTGCTCGCTCAGTGAGGTCAAGAAAAAGTACAAGAAACTGATATACACTTAGAATCCCATATTTTCAAAAACTCAGAAATCTTATAAAAACATTAAACTGTAATCTATAATATAACCTATAGGGTAAAGTGAGCAAAAGTAAATAGTAATAAACAAATGAATAAATAAAGAAACTATCATAGAAAAATAATATCTCTCTTAAGAGTAATGGAAAGCCCCAGTAAGGCAACATGGAGAATGTTCAACTTTCATTTACAAGTGGTTACCAATTGCAAATAGTTTTTTATTGGCAATGGGGGCAGGTGTTTATTTCTTTTTTTTTTAATTTTTCTATTTATTTCTATATTCTTTGTTTACATTCTAAAAGCCTTCCCCTTTCCCAGTCTCCCCCCCCCCCATATATATGCTCCATAAGTCCTCTTCTCTCCATCCATTCTGTCTTTCCCCCTCCCTTTTCTCTGTCCTGGTACTCCCCTACAATGCTGGATCAAGCCTTTCCAGGATTAGGGCCCTCTTCTTCCTTCTTCATGGGAATCATTTGATATGCTAATTGTTTCTTCAGTATTCAGAGCTTCAGGACTAATTAATATCAACTTATCAATGATTGCATTCCATGTGTATTCTTTTGTGATTGCATTACCTCGCTTAGGATGATATTTTCCAGTTCCATTCATTTGCCTAGAAAAATTCATGAATTCATTGTGTTTAATTGCTGAATAGCACTCCATTGTGTATATATACCACATTTTCTGTATCCGTTACTCCATTGAGGGATATCTGGGTTCTTTCCAGCTTCTGACTATTATAAATAAAGCTGCTACGAACATAGTGGAGCATGTGTCCTTATTGCATGCTGGGGAATCCTCTGGATATATGCCCAGAAGAGGAATAGCAAGGTCCTCCAGAAGTGTCATGCCCAGTTTTCTTAGGAACCACAGGTTGTACCATCTTACAATCCCACCAGCAGTGAAGGAGTGTTCTTTCTCCACATCCTCGCCAACACCTCCTGTCTCCTGAGTTTTTAAACTTAGCCATTCTGACTGGTGTGAGGTGAAATCTCAGGGTTGTTCTGATCTGCATTCCCCTGATGGCTAATTATGTTGAGCATTTCTTAAGGTGCTTCTCAACCATCTGAATTTCTTCAGGTGAAAATTCTTTGTTTAGGTCTGTACCCCATTTTTTAATAGTGTTATTTGGTTCCCTGGGGTCTAACTTCTTGAGTTATTTGTATATATTGGATATTAGCCCTCTATCGGATGTAGGGTTGGTAAAGATCTTTTTCCAATTTGTTGGTTGCCATTTTGTCCTTTTGACAGCATCCTTTGCCTTACAGAAACTTTGTAATTTTATGAGATCCCATTTGTCAATTCTTGATCTTAGAGCATAAGCTATTGGTGTTTAGTTCAGGAACTTTTCCCCTGTGCCTATGTCCTCAAGGGTTTTCCCCAGTTTCTTTTCTATTAGCTTCAGTGTGTTTGCTTTTATGTGGAGGTCCTTGATCCACTTGGAGTTGAGCTTAGTACAAGGAGATAAGAATGGTTCAATTCGCATTCTCGTGCGTGCTGACCTCCAGTTGAGCCAGCACCATTTGTTGAAAAGGCTATCTTTTTTCCACTGGATGTTTTCAGCTCCTTTGTTGAAGATCAAGTGATCATAGGTGTGTGGATTCATTTCTGGGTCTTCAATTCTACTCCACTGGTCTACTTGCCTGTCCCTGTGCAAATACCATGCAGTTTTTAACACTATTGCTCTGTAGTACTGATTGAGGTCTGGGATACTAATACCACCAGAAGTTCTTTTACTGTTGAGAATAGTTTTAGCTATCCTGGGTTTTTTGTTATTCCAGATAAATTTTAGAATTGATTTTTCCAACTCTGTAAAGAACTGAGTTGGGATTTAATGGGGATTGCATTGAATCTGTATATTGCTTTCAGCAAGATGGCCATTTTAACTATATTAATCCTGCCAATCCATGAGCATGGAAGATTTTTCCATTTTCTGAGGTCTTCTTCGATTTCCTTCTTCAGAGACTTGAAGTTCATGTCTTATAGATCATTCACTTGTTTGGTTAGAGTCACACCAAGAAACTTTATATTGCTTGTGGCTATTAGGAAGGGTGTCATTACCCTAACTTCTTTCTCAGCCTGCTTATGCTTTGAGTATAGGAAGGCAACTGATTTGCTTGAGTTGATTTTATAACCTGCCAGTTTTGCTGAAGTTGTTTATCAGCTGTAGGAGTTCTCTGGTGGAGTTTTTTGGGTCACTTAAGTATACCATCATGTCATCTGCAAGTAGTGATAATTTGACTTCTTCCTTTCCAACTTGTATACCTTTGACCTCCTTATGTTGTCTAATTACTCTAGCTAGGACTTCAAGTCCTATATTGAAAAGATTTGGAGAGAGAGTGCAGCCTTGTCTAGTCCCTGATTTTAGTGGGATTGCTTAAAGTTTCTCTCCATTTAGTCTGATGTTGGCTACCGGTTTACTGTATATTGCTTTAATTATGTTGAGGTATGGGCCTTGAATTCCTGTTCTTTCCAAGACTTTTAGCATGAAAGGATGCTGAATTTTGTCAAATGCCTTTTCCACATCTAATGAAATGATCATATGTTTTTTTTTCTTTGAGTTTGTTTATATAGTGGATTGCATTGATGGATTTCCGTATATTGAACCATCCCTGCATCACTGGGATGAAGCCCAACTGAACATGCTGGATGATCTTTTTGATGTGTTCTTGGATTCGGTTGGCAAGAATTTTATTGAGTATGTTTGCATTGATATTCATAAGGGAAATTGGCCTGAAATTCTCTTTCTTTGTTGGATCTTTGTGTGGTTTTGGTATCAGTGTAACTGTGGCTTCAAAGAACAAGTTGGGTAGTGTTCCTTCTGTTTCTAGTTTGTGGATCAGTTTGAAGAATATTGGTGTTAGGTCTTCTTTGAAGGTCTGATAGAATTCTGCACTGAAGCCATCTGGTCCCGTGCTTTTTTTGGTTGGGAGACTTTCTATGACCCCTTTTATTTCTTTAGGGGTTTGGGGACTGTTTAGATGATCTATTTGATCCTGATTTAATTTTGGTGTTTGGTATCTGTCCAGGAAATTGTCCATTTTCTCCAGATTCTTCAGTTGTGTTGAGTATAGGCTTTGGTAGAAAGATCTGATGATTTTTTGAATTTCCTCAGTTTCTGTTGTTATATCTCCCTTTTCATTCCTAATTTTGTTAACCTGGATACTGTCTCTGTGCCCTTTGGTTAGTCTGGCTAAGGGTTTATCTATCTTGTTGATTTTCTCAAAGAACCAGCTCCTGGTTTTGTTGATTCTTTGTATGGTTCTTTTAGTTTCTACTTGATTGATTTCAGCCCTGAGATTGATGATTTCCTGCCTTCTACTCCTCTTGGGTGAATTTGCTTCTTTTTGCTCCAGGGATTTCAGGTGTGTCATTAAGCTGTTAGTGTATGCTCTATCCATTTTCTTTTTGGAGGCACTCAGGGTTTTGAGTTTTCCTCTTAGCACTGCTTTCATTGTGTCCCATAGATTTGGGTATGTTGTGTCTTCATTTTTATTAAATTCTAAAAAGTCTTTGATTTCTTTATTTCTTCCTTGACCAAGGTATCATTGAGTAGAGTATTTTTCAATTTCCATGTGTATGTGGGCTTTTTGTTGTTTTTGTTGCTATTGAAGACCACTTTTACTCCATAGTGATCTGATAGGAGGCATGGGATTATTTCGATCTTCTTATATTAGTTGAGGTCTGTCTTGTGACCAATTATATGGTCGATTTTGGAAAAGGTACCATGAGGTGCTGAGAAAAAGGTATATTCTTTTGCTTTAGGGTGAAATGTTCTATATATATATCTGTTAACTCTAATTGGCCCAAAGCTTCAATTAGTTTCACAGTGTCCCTGTTTAGTTTCTGTTTTTCTGATTGGTCCATTGAGGAAAGTGCAGTGTTGAAGTCACCCACAATTATTGTATTAGTTGCAATGTGTGCTTTGAGCTTTAGTAAAGTTTCTTTTATGAATGAGGGTGCCTTTGCATTTGGAGCATAGGAGCTCAGGATTGAGAGTTCTTCTTGGTGTGTTTTTCCTTTGACTAGCAAGAAGTGTCCCTCAGTGTCTCTTTTGATGACTTTAGGTTGAAAGTCAATTTTATCTGATATTAGAATGGCTACTCTGGCTTGTTTCCTGAGTCCATTTTCTTGTAAAATTGTCTTCTAGCCTTTTACTCTAAGGTAGTGTTTGTCTTTGACACTGAGGTGTTTTTCCTTTATGCAGCAAAATGTGGGATCCTGTTTATGTATCCAGTCTGTTAGTCTATGTCTTTTTATTGGGGAATTGAGTCCATTGATGTTAAGAGATATTAAGGAATAGTGATTGTTACTTCCTGTCATTTTGGATGTTATCTTTTATATTTGATTGGTTATCTTCTTTTGGGTTTGATGAAAGAAGGTTACTATCTTGCAATTCCCAGGGTGAAGTTTCCCTCCCTGTATTGGTGTTTTCCTCCTATTATCCTTTGTAGGGCTGGGTTTGTGGTAAGATATTGGGTGAACTTGCTTTTGTCATGGAATATCTTGGTTTCTCCATCTATGGTGATTGAGAGTTTTTCTGGGTATAGAAGTTTTGGCTGGCATTTGTGTTCTCTTAGTGTCTGCATGAGATCTGCCCAGGATCTTCTTCTAGCTTTCATAGTCTCAGGTGAGAAGTCTGGTGTGATTCTGATAGGTCTTCCTTTATATGTAACTTGGCCTCTTTCTCTTACTGCCTTTAATATTCTTTGTTTGTTTAGTACATTTGGTATTTTGATTATTATGTGACAGGAGGTATTTCTGTTCTGGTCCAGTCTGTTTGGAGTTCTGTAGGCTTCTTGTATATTCATGGGCATCTCTCTCTTTAGGTTAGGGAAGTTTTCTTCCATAATTTTATTGAAGATATTTGCTGGCCCTTTAAGTTGTAAATCTTCACTCTCATCTATGCCTATAATCCTTAGGTTTGGCCTTCTCAATGTGTCCTGGATTTCCTGGATGTTTTGGGTTACAAGCTTTTTGCATTTTGCATTTTCTTTGACTGTTGTATCCCTGGTTTCTATGGTATCTTCGGCATCTGAGATTCTTTCTTCTATCTCTTGTATTATGTTGTTGATATTTGCATCTATGGTCCCTGATTTCTTCCCAAGGTTTTCTATCTCCAAAGTTGTCTCCCTTTGCAATTTCTTAGTTGTTTCTACTTCTGTTTTTAGATCCTGGATGTTTTTGCTCAGTTCCTTCACTTGCTTGTTTCTGTTTTCCTGTAATTCTTTGAGAGATTTTTGTGTTTCTTCTTTCATGACTTCTGCCTGTTGATCAAATTTCTCTTGTACTTTTTAAAATAATTTTTGCATTTCTTCCTTATTGGCTACTATCGTTTGACCCATATTCTCCTGAATTTCTTTAAGTGATTTTTGTGTTTCCCCTGTAAAGGCTTCTAGCTTTTGTTCATTTTTCTCCTGAATTTCTTTAAGACATTTATTTATGTCCATCATGTGTTCTTGTAACAGCATCATGACCAGTGATTTTTACATCCAAATCTTGCTTTTCTGGTGTGTTGAGGTATCCAGGACTTGCCATTAATGGAGAATTGGGTTCAGATGCTGCCATGTTGCCTTGATTTCTGTTAGTATCGTTCCTACATTTGCCTTTTGCCATCTAGATCTCACTGGTGTTTGTTAGTCTTGTCAATGCAGGACTCACCCTTGCAAGATGCCTTCCTGCAGCTGGCCTCCAGATGCACTGCTGGCCCTCTGCACTGCTTGGGGACAGGGCACGTGGCCCAGGCTGCTTCTGATCCACCAGAGGCCTCCGGATAAATCCTCAGCTTTGCCTGATCTGACAGACTCACCTGAGCAAGGTGCCTCCCGTGGCTGTCCTCCAGATGCACGGCTGGCCATCTGCACTGCTTATGGACAGGGCAAGTCGCCCAGCCTGCTTCCAATCCAGAGGTGGCAACAGGAAGGCTCCCGCCAGAGGCCTCCTGATGGATTCTCTGCTTTGCTGGGCCAGACCATGTGTTTATT
Organism: Apodemus sylvaticus; assembly: GCF_947179515.1. Lineage (NCBI taxonomy): Eukaryota > Metazoa > Chordata > Mammalia > Rodentia > Muridae > Apodemus > Apodemus sylvaticus. Next base: position 16,088,466 of record NC_067486.1, on the reverse strand, counting down.
TCTTATTTTGAATCTAAGACTGCAACTGCTTCAAACCCATTCAGGAACAAGAATCACACTCAGAAATCTCATAAAAACACTAAACTGGAAACATGTGTATGTATACTCCTTCTACCTTTTTTTTTTTTTTTTTACATGGTACCTTGAGGACATAGGCCAGAATTTTTTTTTTTTAATTTGGGATTAATAACTTTATTTATTTATTTTTATTATTCAATTTCTATTTTTTTTCTTTTTTTTTAAATTTTATTCGATATATTTTTTTATTTAGATTTCAAATGATTTCCCCTTTTCTGGTCCCCCACTTCCCAAAAGTCACATAAGCCCCCTTCCCTCCCTCTGTTTTCCCATCCATCCCTTCCCACTTTCCTGTTCTGGTTTTGTCTTATACTGCTACACTGGGTCTTTCCAGAACTAGGGGCCACTCTTCGTTCTTCTTGTACCTCATTTGATGTGTGGATCATGTTTTGCATATTCCAATTTTCCAAGCTAATATCCACTTATTAGTGAGTGCATACCATGATTGATCTTTTGAGACTGGGTTACCTCACTTAGTATGATGTTCTCCGCTCCATCCATTTGCCTAAGAATTTCATGAATTCATTGTTTCTAATGGCTGAATAGTTCTCCATTGTGTAGATATACCACATTTTTTGCATCCATTCTTCTGTTGAGGGATACCTGTGTTCTTTCCAGCTTCTGGCTATTATAAATAGGGCTGCTATGAACATAGTGGAACATGTATCCTTATTACATCCTGGGGAATCCTCTGGTTATATGCCCAGGAGTGGTATAGCAGGATCTTTCGGAAGTGACATGCCCAGTTTTCTGAGGGACTGCCAGACTGATTTCCAGACTGGTTGTACTAATTTCCAACCTCACCAGCAGTGGAGGAGTGTTCCTCTTTGTCCACATCCTCTCCAACATCTGCTGTCTCCTGAGTTTTTAATCTTAGCCATTCTGACTGGTGTAAGGTAAAATCTCAGGGTTCTTTTGATTTGCATTTCCCTGACTAGTGAAGTTGAGCATTTTTTAAGATGTTTCTCCGCCATCCGAAGTTCTTCAAGTGAGAATTCCTTTTTTATTCGATTTACATTTCGAATGATTTCCCCTTTTCTGCCCCTCCCACTCCCCGAAAGTCCCATAAGCCCCCTTCCCTCCCCCTGTTCTCCCACCCACCCCTTCTCACTTCCCTGTTCTGGTATTTCCCGATACTGCTACACCGAGTCTTTCCAGAACAAGGGGCTACTCCTCCGTTCTTCTTGTACCTCATTTGATGTGTGTATTATGTTTTGGGTATTCCAGTTTTCTGGTTAATATCCACTTAATAGTGAGTGTACCGTGATTGATCTTTTCAGACTGGGTTACCTCACTTAGTATGATGTTCTCCAGATCCATTCATTTGCCTAAGAATTTCATGAATTCATTGTTTCTAATGGCTGAATAGTACTCCATTGTGTAGATATACCACATTTTTTGCATCCATTCTTCTGTTGAGGGATACCTGGGTTTTTTCCAGCTTCTGGCTATTATAAATAGGGCTGCTATGAACATAGTGGAGCATGTATCCTTATTACATGTTGGGGAATCCTCTGGGTATATGCCCAAGAGTGGTAGAGCAGAATCTTCCAGAAGCTACGTGCCCAGTTTTCTGAGGAACCACCAGACTGATTTCCAGAGTGCTTGTACCAATTTGCAACCCCACCAGCAGTGGAGGAGTGTTCCTCTTTCTCCACATCCTAGCCAACATCTGCTGTCTCCAGAATTTTTAATCTTAGCCATTCTGACTGGTGTGAGGTAAAATCTCTGGGTTGTTTTGATTTGCATTTCCCTAATGACTAATGAAGTTGAGCATTTTTTAAGATGCTTCTCTGCCATCCGATGTTCCTCAGGTGAAAGTTCATTGTTTAACTCTGTCCCTGTACCCCATTTTTAATAGGGTTATTTGGTTTTCTGGGGTCTAACCTCTTGAGTTCTTTGTATATATTGGATATTAGCCCTCTATCTGATGTAGGGTTAGTGAAGATATTTTCCCAATGTGTTGGTTGCCGATTTGTCCTTTTGATGGTATCCTTTGCCTTACAGAAACTTTGTAATTTTATGAGGTCCCATTTGTCAATTCTTGATCTTAGAGCATATGCTATTGGTGATCTGTTCAGAAACTTTCCCCCTGTACCAATGTCCTCAAGCGTCTTCCCCAGGTTCTTTTCTATTAGCTTCAGAGTGTCTGGCTTTATGTGGAGGTCCTTGATCCATTTGGAGTTGAGCTTAGTACAAGGAGACAAGGATTGATCAATTCTCATTCTTCTGCATGGTGAATTCCAGTTGAACCAGCACCATTTGTTGAAAAGGCTATCTTTTTTCCATTGGATATTTTTAGCCCCTTTGTCGAGGATCAAGTGGCCATAGGTGTGTGGGTTCATTTCTGGATCTTCAATCCTGTTCCATTGATCTGCCTGCCTGTCACTGTACCAATACCATGCAGTTTTTAACACTATTGCTCTGTAGTATTGCTTGAGGTCAGGGATACTGATTCCCCTAGAATTTCTTTTGTTGTTGAGAATAGTTTTAGCTATCCTAGGTTTTTTGTTATTCCAGATGAATTTGAGAATTGCTCTTTCTAACTCTATGAAGAATTGAGTTGGGATTTTGATGGGTATTGCATTGAATCTGTATATTGTTTTTGGCAAAATGGCATAGGCAAGCATTTGATGGAGACATCCAATTTAGGTCTTAGTGTTCCTACATTTATCATTCTAAATGATGTCTGATTGTGGACATGGGTATTTCTTACCATCAGCTGAAAGAACTTTCGCTGATGATGACTGAGCATGGCAAATGTCTGAGAATGCTATTATGAGTTATTTTCTTGCTAATTTTTTATTTGGTTTTACTATTGCTCCATGTATTATCTACTTTCAAGTTCTTAATCACCCTAGCTGTATCTAGTATAGTTTTTATCTGACTTAATTTAAGTTGAATTAAATAATTGTTGGTTACTCCCACAAGCTTTGTTCCACATTTTCCTATCATGTATTGCAAGCAGGACACCATTGAAGATCAAGGGATTTGTGGCTGAATTTATATTTATTTCTCCTGGTGGCACTGAATGTACCTTCATGTACCAAACAAACTAGAATGTAGGGTTCTATGTATACCCTGTCAATTTCTCCTTGATTAATGAGTCATATAGGTGATATAGTCAACAATGGAGATTTGATGTTAGCTTATGGAGAGCAACCAATACTTTTGGCAACAACCTGACTTATTTGGCATTTCCATGGAACTCTATTATATGTAATCAAATCCCAGAACTAGAAGCTTTATTGGGAGACAAGAGATGTCCAGTTGGGACTCTGTGTTACCCAACATATGGCAATTTCATTTAGATTGCTGTCATTAAGGGATATATTTCAGGAAGTTTCTATTGGAAACTTTACAATTTGAAATTAAGTTTACATAGTATCCCTCAAACGGAACTTAATTTTGGCTGTCTGTTCACATATTCCCTCTTTCTGTACCTCTCTTGCTTCTTCCTCCACAATGGATGCTTTTCTACCTCTAACAGTTTCTTCTTCCCAGGACTCTCCTGAAGATTGGCATATAATGAACAAATCTACCCAGACTACCACAATCAGATATTTCAATATCTCATTAACATACTATAAGTAATATGTTTTATTCATAATTTTAATTATTATTTTATTCATTTTATAACTTTTCTCAGAAAATCTAGAGACATTGTTATACAATGAGTCTGCTATGATAATATTAATAGTATTTTAAATCTTGATTCTTCTAGGTAGGTTTTTTCCACAAACAGTAACAAAACATTGATAATATCTCATTTCTGTTTTTTAAATAAAATCATGATTGAGTGATCATGAATTTCTTTTGTTAGTTGAGAAAATTAAGTAGGGACTAACTAGTGAGCAATATTAGATGTTATTTACCAATGTGTCTTGATAATAGTGCTTGGCTTGAACACACAGAATAATTGTCAATAATTTCTCATGTTGAAGTTTGCACTTGAAACATCCCTATTACAGCACTGTTTTCTTCTGGACAATAGATCTTATAAAACAGATTACTTCATTCTTTATTAATTTTAGCCATAAGAATCCAGAAGTACTCTGCTTTCTTAAGTAGATTCTCTCTCTCTCTCTCTCTCTCTCTCTCTCTCTCTCTCTCTCTCTCTCTGTGTGTGTGTGTGTGTGTGTGTGTATGTTTGTATGTGTATATGTGTGTATGTATGTATATAGGAGTATATGTATATGTGTGTACATGGATCTGTGTGCATGTGTTTTTATAAATGGTGCATGGTAGTGCTAATATGATTAAGTTATAACAACTACACTTAAATATAGATGGAATACAGTTTTTATTTAACTTAAAATCTATAGACAAAACACCTCTCAAATTCTTATTAGAATCAGGAACTTGATGTAGTGTTCCTTATAACTAACAACTACACTTAAATATAGATGAAATACAGTTTTTATTTAACTTAAAATCTATAGACAAAACACCATCCAAATTTGTATTAGAATCAGGAACTTGATGTAGTGTTCCTTTATATTATCTTTCTTTTTCAGTACATTAAGCAGTTCCTTAATGTGATTAGAACAATAAGAAAAAATTAGCTGTAATGGCACAAATGTTTGTCACGCAGCAATTTCCACATCTCATTTGTTTTGGTGATCTTTAGCTTCTGAGCTTAAATAACAAAAATTTTATAGCAAATAATTAAAAACGATATAAACAAAAAATATTCTGTGACTCTCTACAAGTAATGTTTAAATTACAATTAATATTCCAAAACCATATAATATTACTTATTTTATTCTCACTCTTAATTTTAGCACAGTGCTTTTTTGTTTTTAACATTTAAGCTTGCTTGTGGTTTTCATCTTGTAGTGGGTCTAGCATTTGTCATCTCTAATGTACTAATGTGCTTCCCAGAGATTCGAATCTGTAGTATTTATCTGGCAAAAAAAAAATGTCATATATCATTTTTATTGCAATATATTTTAATCTGTAATATCACACTCAAAGAAATAATTTACACAAATTTCTTCCCAGTTATCTGTCTAAATTTTTTTTGATTTATAATATAGTTGCTCATTGCTAAATTAAGCAATATTAGTCCTGGCTATTGTTGATAGTTATGAAGTATTGTAAACACACCTTAGAAACAGTCTTATGAGATGTTACACTAAAATCTGGAACATTGGTTAGGAGGGAACTATGTAAGCTTCCTGTCTTAAAAAAATATATTACTGTGTCTATTAGTTAGAAGGCTAAGGGATTATCTATCTTATTGATTTTCTCAAAGTACCAGCTTTTGGTTTTGTTATTTCTTTCTATTCTCTTTGTTTCTAATTGGTTAATTTCTGTCCTAATAATAATTTATTATCTGCCTTCTACTCCATAGAGATGTTTTTGTATCTATTTGTTCTAGAGGTTTCAGATATGCTGTTAAGTTGCTAGTGTAGGATCTTTTCAAACTATTTACCAGGACACTTAAGGTTATGAATTTTCTTCTTATCACTGCTTTCATTGTTTACCATAAACTTGGGTATGTTGTGTTTACCTTTTCATTGAATTCTAGGATGTCTTTAATTTTAATTTCTTTCTTTATTTTTTTTCATTATTTTTATCATTGAGTAGAGTTGTTCAGTTTCCCTGGATTTGGGTTTTCTGCCTTTTTTGTTAGTTTTGTTTTGTTGTTGTTGTTATTGAAGTCTAGGCTTAGACCATAGTAATCACATAAGAAGCATGGAATAACTGCAGTCTTTAATATTTTGAGGCTTTTTTTATGGACTGAATATATGGTCAGTTTTGGAAAAGTTACCATAAGGTGCTGAGAAAAAGGCATATATATATTTTTTTGTTGTTGTTTAAGGGTGAATCATTCTGTAGATGTCTGTTAAAGCCATTTGATTTATAACCTCTATTAGTTTCACTGTGTCTTTTTTTAGTTTTTGTTTCAATGACTTGTCCATTGGTGAGAGTGGGGTGGTGAAGTATCCCACTATTACTGTGTAAGGTTCATTGTATGTTCTGAGCTTTAGTGAAGTTTCTTTTATGAGTGTGAGTGCCCTTGTACTTGTGGCACAGAAGTTCATAATTGAAACTTCCTCTTTGTGCATTTATTCTTTGAGTATGCAATATCCTTCCCTGTCTATTTTAATAACTTTTGGCTGAAAGTCTGTTTTACTGGATATTAGAATGGCTACTCGTGATTGTTTCTTGGGACCATTTTCTTGAAAAACTTTCTTTCTAACCTTTCACTCTGCGGTAGAGTCTGTCTTTGTCACTGAAGTGCATTTCTTGTATGCATCAAAATGTTGAGTCCTGCTTGCATTTCCAGTCTGTTAGCTTGTAGTTTTTTTATTGGATAATTGAATTTGTTGATGATGAGAGCTATTAAAAATAGATGATTGTTATTTCTTGTTGTGTTTCTTGTAAGACGTATAGTTACCCTCTTTGTGATGGAGTTTTCCTTCTAAAATCCTCTGTAGGGCTGAATTGCTGATATTGTTTAAATTTGGTTTTATCATGGAATATTTTGGTTTCTCCACCTATGATGATTGAAAGTTTTGCTGAAAGTACCCTTGGCCGGCATTTTTGTTTTCATAGGGTCTTCATGACATCTATCCAGGATTTCTGGCTTTTAGTCTTATAAATAAGTTTGGTGTAATTCAGATAGCTCTACCGTTATATGTTACTTGGCCTTTTCCCCTTACAGCTTTTAACATTCTTTCTTTGCTCTGTGTGTTTAGTGTTTTGATTATTGTTGTTGTAGTTGCTGTTTCCTCATTAAAGACTTCTACTTGTTTGTCTGTGTTTTTCTGTATTTCTTTAAGTTAGTTATTTATATCCTCCTTAATGGACACTATTATCTTCATGAGACAGGATTTTAGGTCAGCATCATGCTTTTCAGGTGTCTTGAGGTATCCTGGTCTTGCTGTTGTGGGAGAACTGGGTTCTGATGGTTCCAAGATATATTGGCTTCTGTTGCATACAAAATATTCAAAATGGAAGAATCCATTGTGATCATTTTTTCTTTTTAATATACATTTTAAGGTATTTAGTTTATCTTCTAATTTTTTTACACAATATTAGATTAACAATCAATAGGCCTTACTTATCATATTTTTAATTGAAAATATTCTTTTCTCTTACAAATATCCAGTTTACTGTTTCCCTTCAGTCTATTGCTCGTAATTCCTCACTGCCTCCTCTTTCCTCTGGATCCCCTTTCTTTTATCTGAGCACTCCAGAAGCAGCAATAGATAGATCCCTTAAGTTACAGGTCAGACAGTTCTACAAAATAAGTTACAACGAAATCTGCAATCCATGGATAAACACTATGTATGAAAAGAAACATACAACAAACAATAATAAAACAAAACAAACAAATGACAATGAACGGGAATAGTTCAAAGCAGATGTAAAGGACGACGAGTGAGATGTGGAGTTTTGAAGCCAAGGTTGAACTACAATATAGAGTTTGAAAACCTGACATTGTGCCCATTTAAACCATCTCCCACATTCTGGTTTTTACTATCTCTTATAAAATGTTGTCATTTTAAAAGGTAAATATTGTTCTTATAGTATCTAAATGTTTACATAGGAATAAAAGGTTAAATCTAGCCCCTAGTTTTTAGACTGTGGATTGTATATGGGTGTTTGTTTGAAAATTAAAAAAAAAATTATCTGGCAAAATGTTTTTATGGTTGCTGGCTTCTCTACCAAAGGTCTTGAGTTCTGCATTCAACACTCCAACAGGGATCTCTCAATGTTTGGTAACTCCTATCAGTGACGACTCCAGGTCATTGGTGTTCTCTTGCAGGACACAAAGTACCTTTGACCATGTTTACATTCATGTACACAAATAGAATAAATATTTTAAAAATCTTAATGAAAAATACCATCAAGCATAGGTAAGAACTGTGATGTATTGAGTGCTAAATTTCTCAGTTGGCAGGTCTTTGCAATAGCTCATGATCAGCTGGTTAGAGTGACAATGTGAAGTAAAAACACAAGAATTGCTGAATGCCCACAAGTTGAAGTCCAAGAACTTCATAATACCTAATAAAGGATAAAAATAAATCACAGATAATGTCTGATGACCATCTCAAAAATTCATTCTATACTACATGTGGAGTTGGATAACACTTTCAGAGAATCTTAAATTTTGATACCTAGAAATCAAGAATTATTTTTAGATTATTTCAACATACAGATGTTAATTAAATGTTCAAGTGTCCTATTTCAGATGACTCATAATCTATGAGTTACCATAAGATAAAGCTCTGCATCTGACTGACTGATATATTAACGTCCAGATTTTTAGGTCTTAATTGATAATAACTGTTTCTTCAACAACAGTTCATATTCTGACCAAATCTCTAAGTAACAAAAAAATAATAAATTAATGCCACTTGGCAATAATCCTGTTTTTTTCTGATGCTTTGGCTTCATAGCTGTCATAGAATACAATATAATAAAACACTATATTGTTCATGATTAGCAACCACAATCTTGAAATGCTTTACCCAACTCTTGCCACACATTACTGACCAGAAATCAGAGATAAAGAATAAATATAATTGCAAGAAAAATCTGAGAAAGACCTTCATCAATACACTTTTGAATCAGAAATTTGCCTAATACCTAAGAATATTTGACAATCAGTTTTCAAGCTAAGAAAGTGATCTTTTCAAAAGTAATTTCATCAAGGTTATGTTTTTGTTGTTTACTTTGTGACAAATGCTGATTTTTGTTCTGTAATGGGCACAGGTATCTTATAAAACTGAAAATAATTACCCAGAACAGTGTTATAACAAATTATATTATGTTATATTCTGACCATGGATGGAAAATCAGTAAATAGCATCCTGTTTTAAACTAATGAATTTTTCAATGGGAGAATGCGATGTTACAAGTCTTTGGACCATGACATTGTGTTAGATATGATAATCATCTCTTAACTACATAAATCAATAATCTGTAATATTATTATGGGCTAAGGTATTTCTGTAGAGTGTCACCTAGATAGACACTTGAGGAATAGTTACTGGTTGAGAAGATCACTGAGTTTATAAGGCTATTAAAAGTCAATTCAAAAGAAAAATGAAATGTAGCAATTATGAAAAAAGCAGAGAAATAAGAAGCTAGAGTATTTGTGGGGTCAAGAAAGGCTTTTTACTTCTCTTGCTTATTATTAGGATTCATTTCAGCAAAGGAGAAATTATCAATCATAAGAGAATTGAGAACAAAAGTGTAATTCAGTGATCAAAGATATGCTTGATAGAGTGGACAGAATTAGATATATAGGACAAGATAATAGGTGGTGCCTCAGCCAATAAAGAAAAATGTAAATGCATTCACAATAGAGAAATGGTAAATTAAAAGAGATATGCTAGGCCGGTGTAGTTATAAAATATACTAAAGGTGAAATATTAGCTCTAGTCCACGCTTTTATGTACCAAATAAAAGAATTATATATTTAAAAGGAAAGAGGGTGAAAACTAAGATTCAGTTAGGTTTGCAAATGGAATTTTTCTCCATCTGTGTCCTAGATCTCTTGCAACTGAAAAGTATATAGATTAGAGGGACTCCTATAGCACTCTGAATGAGGTTAGGTTACAGGATCTTGGAATCACTGAGGAACCATAAGTCTTAACACGGAATATATATATATGATTTATTTTCTAAATATTACATTGTTCCCTCTGAAAGAAGCATCATAAGCAGTCCAGTTTAGTCAACTGTGAAACTTAAACAATAAACAATAGGGATCCTATGTGTTATGTTACTAAAATCATATCTATTTGTTCTAACAATATAAACAAGATCACTGGCTGGATTCAGGATCTATTCTCTGCATGCACACATTACCAGTGTATAACCATCTGTGATTCCAATTCCAGATGCCCTCATATCCTTGTTTGGTGTCCAGGGTAACTGCACAAACAAATTGCCCATTCATACGTGCATCCAAACCATCCATAGCCATAAAATACATGAAAACCTTCTCAAAATATACATTTTTGAAAACCTTATGAGAAATAGTTTATTTCTACAACCAAATATTTAATCATGTGCCATATACTCAGAGACATCACATGATAAGGGAAAAAAAACACACAGTCGTAGGAAAGGAATATCATGTTAGTTATTAGTCAGAGTTCACCAAGTATTAGTTCTTGCTAGGATAATAACCAGAAAGAGAGTGTAAACCCTTAAATCTGAAGACTGCATGTACTTGTGTTATATAACATTGAGAATATAAACTATAACTTTCCTGGAAATTGATCACTACTGGATAGTAGCCTTAATACAGGAAAAGCTATCTCTAATTCTGGAAAAGAAAGTATTCCTCAATCAAATCCATATATGAACCTTGTTACCTACAGCAGGACTGACCTGACAAGATATGTCTATCCATGCCAGCAATCACATAAATTTTATGAAAGTAACCAATAATGTTTTGATCAGACCTAGGGCCACTCCATGAGATAGACTGTACCTGATAACTCTTAGAGGCCAAGAGATCAGTGGCTAGATAGGAAATTGTCCACAGTGGAAAACCTAAAACTACAATTTTGCTAAAAGAAAGTAGTATTAAAATAATTCTTAATGACTTACTGCTATACTCATAGATCAGAGCTTATTATATACTCATAGATCAATCCTTATCAGAAAACAAACAAACAAACAAACAAACAAACTACCTTGCAGCAGCTGGAAATGAACTCAGACATCCCAACTGGTCAATTGCAGAAAACAAGAAAGAGACAGAGACAGAGACAGAGACAGAGATACAGAGAGACAGAGACACAAAGGGATACAGTGATTACAGAGAGACAGGGACAGCGATAGAGACTTAACCAGCTAGATTCACTGGGTTAGTAAGATCCATACTTAGAAAAGAATCTAGTATCATGATTGCTAGTATATGTCTTTACTTCAATCTAAATTCTATCCTTATAACCACAGAAAAATGTAGACAGTATGCCTTATTAAAGAAGCTTGATCTTACAATGAAGAGATTCACAGACAACGAAGAATGTATACAATAAAAACATCAATAGAGGACAGAAACCACAGTCCAATAACAGCCATATTATTGCATATTATATCCATACTGTTGCATATTACATAATATTATGAATAACGTTATTGCATAATATTATCCATATTATTGCAGCTCCTGCAATAATGGCTCAGGTTGCATTGTGGAAGATAGGGCAAAAAATTCCTAGAGCAATAGCACCATGCAATTCAGTCTCTCACAGAGATGGCTGCATGGATAAGACCAGCACAATGACAATACCAATGGTTTCTCTTACCATTGAGGGGCATACTTACATAGAGTCTGTCTTATCAGAGCTTCTATTCCTGCACTAGAGGTAGTTCTTATGTGCTAGGAAAAGTAGAATTAACCTCTTCTATGTTCAAGATAAGACATGTTCATAAGTTGTCAGAAGTAGAGTAATCAACCTTGAAACCACAAACATACAATATAAAAACAGACTCAGCAGAATCTATCATCTATCTATCTATCTATCTATCTATCTATCTATCATCAATCTATCTATCATCAATCTATCTATATGTCAATATTCATAGATGTATGATATACATATATCAACAATATAGCAACATATAATCACCAATATCAAAATACTGTTTTTTGATATCAATATATGCCAGGAGCCAGCCGTGTGTGTGTGTGTGTGTGTGTGTGTGTGTGTGTGTGTGTTTCTTCTTGTTGGTTCTTCTTGAGGCAGTCATGTGGGGAAGAGCATAGGTGGGGGTAAGACTTTGTCTTAATGAAATTCTGGGGTAAGACTTTGTCTTATGGAAAATTTAGGGTTGCTGGGTAATAAAAAGTTTACTTAGATCTAAGTCTAGGTTACTATGCTAATGTAGCTGACCTGCCTTCTGTGTTCCTCTGATGTTGGAGCCTGCAGTATCCAGCACTTAGCACCTCATCCTAAAACAGCAGGAGATTAAGTAAAGGATTAGTTGCTAGAGCCTTTTACCTATTATCCAGATGCCTCTTGCTTGTAGGGCTAGGGGGCAAGGTTAGAGCAATAAACTTCTATTGAGCCAGGTGAAGGGTAACACTCCCAGAAAGAAATTTTTTACATAAGTGAATATGCATAATCCCACATAAGTACATACACAGCTTCAAACATAACAGAGACTTCATTTACACATTCACACACAAATTCATGCATGCATTCTCACAATTTCATACTTACACACACACATGCATACATTCTCACAATTACATACTTACACACACATCCATGCTTACATATGGATGTAATGCATATGGAGCAAAAGACCAGTGTAGAAAGAAGTCACTAATTCTGGATGAAAGATGAACTCCAATATTTATTGCATTGAGAAAGAAAAAGCTTCCACCTTTTTATTGCTAAATTAATTAAATCCATGTTTGTAAGAAAAAACAGCTCTGTTTATTTTAATAAGACTGAGAAGCCTGTCTTGTCCTTACCATAATACCTGTTCTGTCCCATGGTAAGGAGAAGCCTGCCTGCTCCTTCTGCTCTCTTCAGCATCTTTTTTAAATCTTCCCTCTGCTTTCTGCACATTGCTCTCTTAGTTAATTTACGTTACCTATAGTTTCTAAGTTATTCCACTCTGCATTCTCCTTCTAATCTTGTTCTCTTCTGACTAAAATTCTTTCCTCTGTTCAGTTTTTCTTTCAGCTCTGTTCTTCTCACCTTTGTTCCTCTTACCTAAATTCTTCTGGTCTGACTCTTTGTCTTCAGCCCTTAAATATCTTTCAGAATAAATGATCACATGTTACAAAGTTTGCCACAGGTTCACACAGAATACCAAGTCATAAATTAAAATATAAATTTACAACAGAGAATGTTTACATGCATATCCTTTAGGAGTAATTATCTAGCTAAACATCCATTATTTGTCTTCTCTACAGGGTCATAGGAAGTTAAAACCATAACTAACTTACAAGTGAAGTTTTGAATAAACCCAGTCAATATTTTATCTTCTGTCCTAGCACATATAATAAATTGTTAGTTCCATTTTTATGACCTTTGGTTAATTGTTTTACAACCTCCTAGAATGTTCCCCGAGTAGGAGAATGTCTGGTTGCCAATTAAGAGCAATTAACTTGTGACAATTTGGAAACTGACAGAATTCTCATTGAAGTTTTGACAATCAGAAAAGGCCCTAGTAGCAGTCCATTTATAAAAGAGCTTAATAATCACAGATATAATTTTAGGAATTATTAGGATTATTATTAGGATGATTCTTAAAGGATCATCATTAAAACTTAAGTCATCTATTTGTCTACATAACATCACTACATCTTCAAGGATCTGCAGAGATCTCCTCCAAAGGAGTGTGCTATTGCTTATTGATTATTATATATGTTTAATAATAATAGGAAAAACATATTAATAGCAGGAATCTTTCCTAAAATTAGTCCCACACAGACTTGCTTAATGAGGGCTCACCTGTTGCAGATTATATAATAATCCAGAGCAGGCCATTTCAGGATGATCACCTGCTAGACTATTAGCTTGTCCCATTATGGCCCCTGAAGATATATCAACAATAATCAAAAAGAGGTTTCTAACAGGAGTCTATTGTGTCTTGGAAGGGTTTCAAGAGAACATAGCTAGGAGAAATAATAGGGAAAAATGGGGAGGAGAAGTGACATAACTATTTCAATTAAAATATTTGAAAGTGAAATAAATTAAAATATATAATAATAAAATTAAATGAAATGAATTATTTATTTCTGAAAACTTACATTTAATGGTTTAGGGTTACAGGCAACTAAAATCTTGAAAATTAAAATGAAATGTACCAGTAATAGTTACTGAAATTAGCAATATGCCAAGGAAGACATGAAAGTGAGCAATAAATGACTTCCAACAGGGATCAAGAAGGACCAGAATATTTCATACCGTATCAGAAACCTTCCAACTAAACCTAGTCATAAAATGATAATTAGTTAGCCACTATAACATTGAATATCTGAGTTCTTTTCTTCATTGTAAAAACAATTTTTTTTTAGCCAGGTATATTATTAACTTTATCTAAGACCATACAGTATATCAAAACACAAAACTCTGCTTGTTCTTTCTTCATTTCTAAGCCTATATGGCTATTTTTAGGAAAAGTATTTGCTGTGTTTTATGTATTCTAGCACAAATGTAAATGTAAATAGCAACACATGAATTAATATTTAAAATAAGTCATTACTTAGGATACAATGAGGTATGTCTTAATTCTCGGGGTCAAAGACAAACACTACCTTAGAGTAAAAGGCTGGAAGACAATTTTCCAAGCAAATGGTCTCAGGAAACAAGCTGGAGTAGCCATTTTAATATCAGATAAAATTGACTTTCAACCCAAAGTCATCAAAAGAGACTCTGAGGGACACTTCTTGCTGGTCAAAGGAAAAATACAACAAGAAAAACTCTCAATCCTGAACATCTATGCTCCCAATGCAAGGGCACCCTCTTTCTTAAAAGAAACCTTATTAAAACTCAAAGCACACATTGCACCTAACACAATAATTGTGGGTGACTTCAACACTGCACTTTCCTCAATGGACCGATCAGGAAAACAGAAATGAAGCAGGGACACAATGAAACTAATTGAAGCTTTGGACCAATTAGATTTAACATATATATATAACATTCTATCCTAAAACAAAAGAATATACTTTTTTCTCAGCACCTCATGGTACCTTCTCCAAAATCGACCATATAATTGGTCACAAGGCAGACCTCAACAAAGATAAGAAGATAGAACTAATCCCATGCCTCCTATCAGATCACTATGGAGTAAAAGTGGTCTTCAATAGCAACAAAAACAACAGAAAACCCACATACACGGGGAAACTGAACAATATCCTACTCAATGATACCTTGGTCAAGGAAGAAATAAAGAAAGAAATTAAAAACTTTTTAGAACACAATGAAAATGAAAACACAACATACCCAAATCTATGGGACACAATGAAAGCAGTGCTAAGAGAAAATGCATATTATAAATCACACTATTAAAGGAAAGTAGAGAGAAAGACAAAGGGAGCAATGGTCAAGACAGAGAAATTGTGAATAGAGGTTTTCATTTCAAGAGAAATGATGGGACAATACAAGAAAAATTGAAAATCCATGGGAGAGCTCAGCTCACTGTCTTCCAAAGCCAAATGTCTCCAAGAAGCCAGATATTTACATATGATGCCACAGCATGATGAACTTGAGGGTTAAACTCACTAGTGGAAATAACTTCATTAAAAGTCTATATTTTAGAAAATGGATGACCTTTCCACCAGTAATGTTAAATGGAGAATTAAAGCAATGACCTGAATAATTAGAGTAAAACAAGTCCCATGTATCTGAGGAAAATAGAACTTCGAGGCTTAAATCATCACAAATTACTGTCTACATACATCACATTGATAGTGCAATTACTCAGCTTGCAGTTTAAATACGATATATGACTTCAAACCAATGTCATTTCTATAGGGAGATATGCAGATTTACTGATTTTAGGCCATGCTTTCCTTCTTAATACCAGAATGATTATTTTAATTAAATTAATGAATTCTGATCTTGAAAGAGAATCTTTTATTTTTATTTTGTTTATATTTATATATATATATATATATATATTTATTTACATCCCAAACGTTGTTCCTTCTCGCTGTCCCCTTCACAGAGTTCTTCCCCCATCCATCCTCCCCTTCTCCTCTGCGAGGGCTAGACCCCTCTGTGTATATCCCTACCCTGTCCCATTAAGCCTCTGCAAGATTAGGCACATCATCTCATACTGAGGCCAGGCAAGGCAGCCCTGTCGGGAGCAAATTCCAGTCAGACTACAGTTTTAGGGACAGTCCTGTTCCAGCTGTTGTAGAACCCACATGGGGACTGAGATTTATGTCAGTCTACATATGAGGCAGGAACCTCGGTATAACCGTGTATGCTCTTTGATTGTTCTCTTAAGATTTCTGTCACAGCCTTGTACATAGAAAGTTAGTAGTAATTTATTTATGGCTGCTGGGCTGGAAATTTTGGGGAAGTCCTTTTTTTCTTTATTCTCTAAGTTTTATGAAAATATTATCTTCATTATCATAAAGCTAAAGCGTATTTATTGTGTATGAGAGCCAACTACAAGAAGAACATTAAAGTACTGGAAACACGAATGCCATTAAAATGAACAATAATAATTTTTGTAACTTCTTTAAATTTATATATTCAAAAAAGCATCTTTCAACAGATATATGACTTTATATATCTGATATACCTCTCACTTGGTAGAATAGAAAAAAATGTACTCAATAAAATTACATAATTATGATGTCTGCTTTTAAACCAATGTGATTTGAATGCATATCTGTATGTTGTAAAAATTCTGGGCTGGAAGATGAGTTGTTATACTAAAACAGTAAATATTCAGCCGGATATTTTATTGAAATATCACTACATTTCAGCATACTTATCTTTACAAAATTGATCATAATAATAGAAACATAAATGTGCTTGAAATATACTAAAGCACATCTCAGCTGAACTACTGTACAAGTTCCCAACCACAACAATTTTTAACCTAGAGTTACATATACAGCAAAAATAAATAAAATATGAAAGTAAAGATATTTATTTTTATTTCTCTGTTTAGAGATTATTATTCATATGCTTAGGGTTTTTTAAGAATGTATCCTATGCAAATGAATATGAGTTTAGATAAAACTGAGAAATACCTTACAGTGGAAATTATGGTCTCCTAGGTTAAAGACCTGGGAGGGATGATCAAAATATAAATTGTGTGCTCTGGTGGGTCAGGACTTAATGAATCTCAAGGACAAAACAATCAGTTCATCTAAAGAACAAACAAATACAAACATTTGACAAGCAGAACAGAAGTTCACAAAAGAAAATAAAATCCCGGCAGAATTATTAATAGTCAGAAGAAAAGACAGGACGATGTGTGGTCTGTTCCTATAATGTCATCATTTAGTAGCCTGAGAAAGTACAATAGGCTGAGTTTGAGATTCATCTGGAATGAAGGTAGGAGCCGAGGATCAGTGCTGAACATGGCACAGAGAGATTGTAACAGGAAGTGGGAAAGGGACTTTATATCTCCTAATTATGTCAGACCTAAACCCATAAAATTCCAATAACTAATATTTCTGCCTAAACGTGAGCTGAACAAGCACCACAGTCATAGACCTGGATATCGAAAGCGCGTGAGTTAGGCTTCAACCTAAGTCAAAAAAGTTAAGTCAGAGTGGAAGAAATAATCTTTCCCAAGGAAAAACGCATTCAATACTAAGTGCTTAACTTAAAAATACACTTACAAAACACATTACATAGACTTAGTAGGTTATATTTGTGTATTGACGAGTACCCATGTATCTATGGAAAAATGTATGTAACAACAATTAATTTTAAATGAGACTATGAAAAGGAACAAATACAAGTATATGGAAGTCTTGGAAAGGAGAAAAAGGAGGAAGAAATTATATAATTATATTCTAATCTCAAAAATAAATAACTGCAAAATTAAACCATTCATAAAAAAAGAAGAGGGGATGAGAAAGGTAGGAAGGAAAGCAGGAAGAAGGAAAGAAAAAAAGGAAGAAAGAAAGGAGAGGTTGGGGAGGAAGAAAAATAGAATGGATCCCTTTGAAAAACTATCCTTGAATAAATTTTATTTATCTCTTCTTAGTGACACCTTCCTGTACCAATTATCAAAATACATCAAGGTATATTTGTCCTGTATTTAAGTAAGAATAAAATAAATATCCTGGATATAATTTAATAGGGAGACAAAGAAATCTGTGAAAATGAAAAGAGTGACTGTCTTGTATGCTTATGCCAAGAAAAAAATACTAGTGAAGTAATACATGTGTTGTTATTTTTTTTAATTTCTACCATTTAATCTAAATATATAAAACAATATTTTTGAAAATTCAAAAAATAACTTTTAAAAGAATCAGACAAAATAAACTAAAAAGTAAAGAAAATATTCATTGTATACTTTGGTCAGAACACTAGGCCTTTAATGATACTCCATAATGCTTGCATAAAGGAACTTAGCATAACTGTCCTTTGAAAGGCATCACTGAGCGGCCAATAGAATAAGATGCAGAGACTCACAAACATTAGATGGAGCTCTGGAAATCTTGTGGAAGAGTTGATAGAAAGATTGAGGGTCAGAGAGGATAGACATTCCACAGTAGGACCAACAGAGTCAACTCACTTGGACCACTGGGGATCCCAGAGACTGAATTACCAATGAGACAGCTTATGTAAGCTGGACTTAGGCCCCTGCACATAAGCAGATGAACAGCATGGTCTTCATCCAGGTCTCCCAAACAAAATCAGGAACTGTCCCTATGCCTGCTGCCTGTGGATTCTACATCCCTAAATAGACAGCATTGTCTGGCCTCAGTGGGAGAGGATGTGCCTTGTCTTGCAGAGACTTGATGTGAGGGAAGGGGTAACACCCAGAAGAGGGCTTTCCCACTCAAAAGAAAAGGGAAAGGGAGAATGGTGTAAGACTTGTGTGAGGAGGTACTCAGAGGAGGGAAGGTATGATATTGGGTTATAAAGGAAATAAATAAATATATTTAATAATAAAATAAATAAATTTAATAGTAAAAAGAAATATTCAGTAAATCGAAGCAAGGCAAACAAACAAAAAACCCACAAGCCTTTCAGGGAGAACAATTTTCGTATCTAAGCTCAATGATATCTGCTATTGATTTGCCATATCATTGGATGGCCATGAGAGATGGACAATTGCAGTCTGTTCCCTAATTTAAAACCCACCAATATTATTGTATCATAATTATCAGAAAGGCAAGGTTGGGCCAGTACCTCAAATTTCTCTGTATATATTAGCAGTAGAAAAACTTGCCAATATATGGATATTCAGAAGTCCATATCCAAATCAAGCAAAAAAATCTTCCTTTTACTCACACTGAATGGTCACAGTTATCTTGATCTGCCTTAACCAGAGAATTTCTCACAAATGGAGAATCATAATTTCACTTATCACACAGTGGATTGCTAGCCCTGGTGTGAGACGCCAACAAAAGTAGCTACCTCAGAGAGGGGTAAAGGCCACAGGAATATGTGGGGGTTATTGTGATAGAGAAGATGATGGTGGAAGAAGAGAAAGAAAGACAGAGACAGACAGACAGACAGAGAGAAAGAGAGGGAGAGATCCTTCTTTATTCATGTGAATACAGCAACCTCTTTTTCTACACTAAAATTAACATATAATCGTGTTTTGCTTATTATTTTTGTTTGTTGTTTTTGCAGAAAACACTTTATGCAAATGATATGGTTAGCTCTCTGTCCCATAACAAAAGAAGGAACAATTCCAATGACCTGGCAGCTTTTATGCAGTAACAGTTATAAACCCAGATCTCATTCATCCAGATACTGAAGATCACCAATGCCAGGAAGTTCTTTCTATCTAATCTCTATGTCAGAAATCATAGGCCAAGGATTCATATCCCTGAACACGGTGTAATAGGCATATTCAGTGGGCGCAGACAACCTTACAGATGGAGGCAAGAACAAGTGTCTGTTTGGAGGATCATTATTCAACTTCTATATCTACACACCAATATACAAAAACATACAGGAGCATGTTGCCACGACGCTAAAAGGAAGCAGAGTTAGCAGGTGCTCTGAGTGAAGCACTTAGAATAAATTAGACATGAATAGAATTAAAGAAACCAAAGTGTGGTACTAAAAGTAAAGTATTTCTTCTATTTAGTAGAAACTACAGAGTAAATGCAACCAGGTCATTGTATAGAAAGTTTTATGAGACTCACATATTTTCTAATATATCTGTAAAGTATGCAGAATATAACAGAAATTACTAATGATGATAATCCATATCATAACTAAGAAGACCCGGCAGGAAATCATGGTGTTTCATTCAAATATCATTGTGTAATGTGAATATGCTTATCTGATTTAGATTCGATAACTTGCCAATGTTCTTATCCCTGAAGAAAATTGATCCCTCCTCTCTCAACTGCCATTGATTCGTTGTCTGTAGCTCTTCACCTAGGGCTAGAACCTTGTGAAAGATTTCTTATGTATGTTGACATGTCAACAGGTATTGCCATTAAGTAGGTCTTATTTTGATAACCACATTACTGATCTTGCATGAGTGTAACTTCCTTGTAAAAACTAAAATATGCAATCCAGATGCAAGCACGCCGTTTTCTCACTATTGAAATGATGATATTGTTCTGTTTTCATTATTTTTCCCTCAGCCTTAGTTGCTGAAGTTGTCCTGTGAATTTATCAAGTAGTTTAGCCATGTTATAATCAATTATTCTTTGTAATTAACCAGTTATGAATTTTGCTACAATGTAACTTTGGGACAAATTGTCTATAACCAGGATATAATTGGCTTCACAGAGATGTTGAGCTTAAATTCTCAACAATCCTTGCTCTTTGAACTGTATAGCATTCGGGAACAGTTGGAGATTGGGTAATCACAATTTATGTTATTAAGCTGAGCGTGGACTTTCAGAGAATAGAAATTGAGTATAATTGGATTTGATATGCACTATTTATCAAAATGTTCATATGTTTATTGTTTGATCCCCAGTTGGTGGGTCAAAACATTGGTATTTAGATTTAACTAGATCCTTAGTCATTATCCCTTAACCTATCCAATGTAAAAAAAAAATCCCTTGGTGGATTGTGTTATTTTAGGAAGAGGACTTTTTGTAGATGGATGTGGCCTCTAGAAACTCAGATCTTAGTTTCTACAAGGCATGACTTGAGCTTTTCTACTGTTGTGTCTTCTTCCATAACCTGAATTTTCAGCAACATCTTAAAATAAGAGAGCAACCCTACATGAATTGAAACCTGTGAGTCAAAAGAGACTACCTGTGTTAGGTAGTTTTTTTCTCAAATATTTATTACAGTGTTGACAAATTCATTAATGTACCCTCCACCCAAATAAAATTAATTGCCACATACTAAAAATATTACTGTGGAAATTTAAAGAAAATAAAGTTTGCACGAATAGCAAATTATTTCCTGAGAAGAGCATTAATTTAAATGACAATAGATTTCACACTATCCTTGGACAAGTGTAAGAAAAACTAAGTAGTACAAAATTTTCATATTCTGGCAGTAAACAAATGTCTGTCTAGAATTTAGCATATATCAAAATATAATTCATAATTAAGTAAGAATTCAAATCATTTCAAGATTTGTGGAAAAGATTTATCATTTTTTCAAGTGTTCTATTCTTAAGTTAAAACAAAAGGAATGTCTCTAATCTAATCTAATATCAATGATTACAATTGAATTTAATATTTAAGAATGAAATAAATCAATAAAAGAATAATTATAAACAGATCTAAGTACAGTAAATGTTTTTTATTTGTGTTTTATGAGTTATTTGTCAGTATATGTGTAGAATGTACTTTTCTTGTATCTATGAAGAAATAAGACCACATCATGTGCCCTGAAACTGGAGTTACACATGATGGGGAGTCATAAAGGAGCTTCTGAAAATCAACTCTGGAAAAGCAGCACATATTCATAACCACTTAGCCATCTCTCCAGTCCTGTTTACATTTATGGATTAAGTTATAGTTGATGTTTAAAGTAAAATTACCAAATTATAAATGGTGTTATGTGTAGAGAGAAAAATGAAGAATTACACTTGAAAATGAGGAGACGCATTTCTGTATTCTTGATTGATATGAGCTTCATGAAGATACATACTTGATAAAATTCAAAGAATTACCTGAATATGTATGACATACACTAAACGAATATTTATATTGTTGAATATTGCTAGAGTTTTGGGAGAGAAAGTTTTCAGCTCCAGGAGTACTGACAAACAGTGCAATGAATATTGATCTTCCTGTTTCTCTCTTAAAGAGATTGTCTAGTTCAGTGATTTCAGACAAGACACAGACTTAGAAATTTTTAAAAAAAGAAACAAAAATGAGGGTTGGGTTAATGAGCATTAGATGGAGTTGGCAAGGCTGGACAGACTATATAGTCTAGATGATCTTTGTCTTAGAACAAGATGTCTAAAGCAACCTGACACGATCACTGTCATCACAAAAGTGCTAGCCAGTTCTCCTAATATGACAGCTGTTGCTAAAATGGGAAACTTCAATTTCTATTGTAAGATAATTGTTTTCATTTTCAGGGAAGTACTCTCTCCATAGGTAATCTTCCATGTAAGGTTTAGCATTACTTAGGGATGATTTTAGTTCTTTTCCATACAGACAGGTATCAATCAACCTGAACATTTCTGAATAACTGAAACAGAAGTGACATAAGAGAATAAGAAAAATTAGAGAGGCAGGATGGATTTTGATATTAGAAAGAATTAGTTAGGGCAATGAATCAGCCCCAGATCAGGGTGAATATTCACATTGGATAAGCCAAACTCACTGAATTACTTTTGTTATTGTTCTCACTCCAAGATGAATGTTAGTAATTGTGAAAGGGTACTGTTAAGGTAAAATGATCCTCACTGTACATTTATTTTGATCTCATAAATTCTCTAGCATTCAATAATTAATAACTAATAATTATCAACAATTAATAACTAATAATTAATAACTAATAATTATTACCTAAATATATGCTGGGATATTCGAGGACAGGCACAAAATAATGAGCAGTATGATGAATGGTCAACCATTTTCCAACTAAATAATTTTCAAGGGACATGTGGTTTGTGTGAGGATATTGGTTGCATATAAATTACCTATTGTGAAAGCATGAAGTCTTCAGGTTCATTCCAGATGAACATGTAAAAATCACATTGTAGAATGTGTCTCTTACTCTAACCCTAGGGGATGAGCACAGGCTGAACCTTGGGGCTTGCTGGTCAACCTGTCTTTCCAAAACAGTAATCTTAAAATTCAGTGAGAGACCTTATCTGGAATAATAAGATAGAAAGCATTGGAAGGGACACAGCCATTGACTTTTAGCCTCCATGAATGCACACATTTGTAATACTTCCTGGTGAATCATGAGAAATTATTTGGTAATTACATCAACAATATTTTTTATTATTATATTTTCATAAATGAATCTAATTTACTCTAATTCTCATTCACTCCTATTATTCTCTTCTGTGTACTATTTGTCCATGTAACAACTACTTCTTGAAAAAAAACAGGTTTAGTATCATACATATTTCCTTTAAAATACAAAAACTGCAATTTTCTTTACTTTTCAATGGGAAAACAAAACACACAATATTTGTATTGCTGAGCTTGGCATAGTTTACCATTTTGATAACATCCAGTCCCATTTATAGTTATATAAATTGTGTAATTCCCTTCTTATTCCTAACTCATACTTTTTGTGTATATATCTCACATAATCTTTAGTCATTCATCTACTGATGGAAACCTAGCCTGAAATTTAAGCATCTGTTTAATTGAATTTTATTACAATGATTTGGTAACAAAGCAGAATTGTAGACACACATAGAGTCAGAAAACAATGCATAGACTCATAAAATACAGTAGAAAAATCACCTTTCGAAATTCTTCATAGTTTGTCACAACAATGGGAAAGATAAATGGACAAATATAAAAGATATAGACGTACCTATGGAAATGCTTCCTATTTTTCTGAGATAGAATTAATTAATCTAATAGAGTTCACATGACGGCAATAAATTCCATTGGAGATTTTGAAATAGCACAGATAACTTTCTGTTTTTCATAGTTTCATTATATAATTTTTATTTCAAGTAACTTCACATGTATATAATGAAACACTACCATATATACTTCCCTTTACCTGTCTCCAACTCTCTTTATATTCACCTAACATGTTCCCAACTTCATGACTTTTTATCTATTTCTTTGCTCTTGATAATTTCATTCTTATTTTTTTAGAATTTCATACAGCCCATGATATATTTTAATCAGATCCACGGTGGCATTTCCCATTAGTTCCTTATTCCGTCCCAATTTTCTCTCCAAACATCATGTTCATTATTTTCTGTAAAGCTACTTTTTTATGCTTAGAGCTGCCTATATGTTCATAAATATATTGACATTTACTAGATCAAAGTCAGCCATTTAGGGTCCCAGATGCACTATAGCTGAGGGAATTTTACTCTGTCTTCTTCAATTTTATCTAGCTCATCGTGTGTAAGTCTTTTGTATGTAGATCAGCTACTGTAAACCCAAGCATCCATTGACACGCTGATGCCCAGTAACTTCATTTTGCTACTACTTCAGTCACTACTACTGGCTCTCAAGATCTTTTTCACACTTATTGCATTGAATCTATAAGTCGTGGAGGAAAGTGGGTAATATATATTTATTCCATGTATAGTACATCAAACCACAGTTAATTATTATCTGCATGTTTTCTACTTTGCACATCCCTGTACTACTCCACTGCAAGAAAAAGTTTTTCTAATGAGGGTTGAGTGATGTCCTAGTATATGGGTTTAAAGATAAGACATTTTGAAACAGTTTAATTGTATCTCTATTTAACAGAATAGCAGTACCAGGTTCAATTCAAGGGACTATGGCAAAAACAGACATAAATTCGAAACCCAGTTAACAGGTTCTGTGTCATTGTTTTAATTACAAATAAAAAGTTCTTCCCATAATTTTATCCCCCTAGTGGACCAATGGGTATATCTTACCTGTCCAGTCATTATGAACACTCGTAGTGTTCTAAATCAGGTAAAAGTGTTACATCATTTTGATTCCCAGAACATTCAAGCCACTCTTGCACCAGTTTCCATATCTTGCCCTAGTCATTGTCTCAAAGAGTTAATGCTAAGTAAGCATGTAAAGTACATTTTCTCTGATAGATAAATGGAATCTGCACACTATGAACACCGGTAAGAAGGGATGAGACTTCTAAGGAAGTAACTAATTGATTTCTTTACATTCTATGACTCATACATGTGTGGTTTTTATAATCAGCTCTTATCAAATTCAAGAGGAAGAACAATGAGATGCATTCTTGAAGTTGGTGTTTCTTGCCCAACCAACATTTTGAAAAGAGGTAATTCTTACCTGATACTGGTCTTTTGATTTGAAAACATATATCTGGGAGAGGAATTATATTCAAAAGATTACTACACTTAGACAATTTTTATTGATATGTATATTCATACATTTTATGAAGCTTCTATAGCAATTAATTTTGCTATGGAATTTTCAAAGAATTTTAATGACAGATATTTTTTCAAATAATCCCCCCTCTATTTTAATCTCCCATTGACCAACACATTTAATGCTTACTCTTCTATTATTGCCCTATGCTCCTTCGTACCTCCTTTGTTCTATGCTATATACCATAGAATTCACTATGGATTCTTTCTAGTTTCCTGATTTCTAGAGGGACATAAATTTAGCCACACATATCTACAAATTCATACTGAGTATTTATATTCAACCTAGAAAGAAGATGTTGTTTCTCTTTCTGTGTCCGGGCAATCTGTTTCCAAATGATAACTTACAGCCCATTTTATTTACCTATAAATTATATAATTTTATTTTTTAGAGAAAATGTTCCATTGTGTATGTGATTAATTTTATTTTATTATCCATCCAAGAGTTGATAGACCTAGGGCTGTTTTCTTAGCATGGATGTTGTGAATAAACAGGAATGTACTTTGCAAGATAAAGCTTGTATCTATACGTTAGGTTACAGAGTCATTTGGCAATATTTTATGTAGAAGCATAGCTTAATAATATGGTAAATACATTTCTGTTTTGAGGAATATCCACAGATTACTATAGATGCTCTAGTTTGTACTTCTACCCACAGTGATCAGAAATCTTTATATTCACACCCATGCTAGCATTTTTTTCTGATAGCTTAGAATTTTGAACTTAAAGTATTTCTTAAATCCTTTTATTTTATTTTATTTTAAGTATTACTTTTATTTTATGTTCTGATTTTTAAAAATTATTTTGTTTATTTACATTTAACATTTACATTTTAACTGCTGCCCCCTCTCCAGGTCCTTCCTCTCAGAGTTTGCCATTGCATTCCTCCTCCCCCTTACTTCCTACATGGTGCTATCCTGCTCCTCATAAAAAAGGAGTGCCAGACATTCCTTTTTGGGGGGCCTCAAGTCTCTAGAAAAACCTCTAGGCACATCTTCTCCCATTGAGACCTAATCAAGCCTTCCTCTGCTTTATAGGAATGAATGGATCCTCTGACCAGCCTGTACATGCTGCCTGCGTGGTGGCTTAGTATCTGGGAACTCTCAAAGGCCCAGGTTAGTCAAGACTGCTGGTCTTTCTGTGGGGTTTCCCTCCCCTTCAGCTTCTTCAATCCTTCCACTAATTCAGTCATAAAGGGTCTGCCGACCTCAGTCCAATGGTTCACTGTAATATCTGCATCTATCTCAGTAAGCTTCTGGTAGGGCCTTGCAAAGGGCAGCCATGCTAGGCTCCAGTCTATAAACACAACATAGCATCGGTAATAGTGTAAGGCCTTGGTGCCACCCGCCACCCAAGATGGATCCCAAGTTGGGCCAGTCACTGGACCACCTTTCCTTTAGTGTATTCTCCATTTTTGTCCTTGCATTTTTTTTTTTTAGATAGGAACAATTCTGGGTCAGAAACTTTAATTGTGGGTTAGTAAACCTGTCCCTCCACCTGAGGCCCTGTTTATCTACTGGAGGTAGACCCTTTGAGTTCCATTTCCCCATTGTTGGGCATTTTGGCTAAAGTCACCCCCACTGAGTCCTGAGAGTCTCTTACCTCCAAGGTCTCTGGTACTTTCTAGAGGGTCCCGTCACCTCTCATCCCCAGAGGTTGCATATTTCTGTTTATTCTCTTGGCCCTCTTGGCTTTTCTCCATGTTCTAATGTTTATCATGTCATTTTGTTTTCCCTGTCATTTTTATAATGATGGCTTCTTCCATCATTAACTGCTATTACAATCATATAAATATATACATGTATGTATATTGCTGAAAATAATATGCTTAATCTGCATAATGTCACTAATATGTACATTTTCAAAGTAGATCACTTGATGCTTAATAACTAAGTGATGTGCTTTTCCCTGGCAAAGACTTTCTCACCTTTACAACAATCCTTAATTGCTTGTTGTTCTTAGTCTAAGGTTGAAGCCACTTGGACTTTTCAGGGTACATTTTAGCATGGGCAGTGGTGTCATCCTTGTTCCTTTCATGTTTGGGCAGTCATGGTGGTGAGACTTTATGAACTTAGTTTCTGACTTTAATGTGGTTCATAAGAGTTAAAACTAGATAGGAATATTGGTGGTCTTACTGTTTTTAGATAATTGCCTGTCATCATTTGGTCCCAACTCATATAAATATTATTTACTCATAGAAGAAGATTTCATGTCAGTTTCAGCTCAGGAGCCTCTTAGCATTATGTCTGGCATGTGTGATATATTCAGCATATATTGATATTTAGCTTTCACTTCTGCTGAATGATCAAAGGCCAAGGCAATAGTCTATTTGTGTTGGGAGTATCTTGGAAAGTCCCGATGAACAATGTAAAATAGGTATTCTTATGTTTGGTGTTTTTGTTAGATGATCTTTGAGTCTTAGAGGGAGCTGTTTCCCAGATCAAGAAAGGCAATTTGTCTTTTGTTTCCCACTGGAGGTCCTTAGATATAAATCTTCATATATGAATACATCTTTTCAGAGTTACCTATAGGAAGCATAAAATGAAAAGGGGGAAAGGACAGGAGAGTTTGGTAAGAAATATATAGTGAAAAAGGAGGGGATGAGTAAGAAGAAATAGGGTTCTCTCTGAAGAAGTGAAGAGAATTGGGCAAAATTGCAGAATACAAGTTATGCAATAGAAGAAATGGGGAAGTGGAGCTCTTTCTGATGAGGGGAATTAAGAATGAGTAGAGTAAAATAAAAATAATGAACTTTAAAAATTCATAAGGATAAAGCTATTACCTAAAAGTAAGTTATAGTTTAATTGTTTAAAAATACATATGTAGTTATATATAGAGATATAGAGATAGAAATATATACATATAGATATACATACACATATATGGATATGGATATTATTATACTTTATATGTAATATATTGTAATAAATTATACTGTAAACTTTAAATGAAGAATTGGATGTCTGAGACAATGATGGATCACCCTACTAAAATCTGTCTTTGATCTCATCTTTAATCAGAATATTAAAAAATTGAGTGAAATAAAATCAGGCAGTCATTTCAAAATTTATTCTTGCTCTTCTGGTCAAAAAATTAATTTAGTGTCTGATAATTGTGGTAGTAATACTCTTGTACTTCCGGTTTTCTCTCTGTAGTTCAGATGTTGTCTATAAACCAAGGTCAATGTGATTCTTATTCCTCTCAGTCAACATTTGATTGTTATTAACACCTTATTAACATCTTAACTTGTACCAGAATAGAACATTAATGAAATATATGTTTTGGACTATTTAAAATGTGTATGTGCAGATTCCTTTCTATACAACGAAGTGCAAATTTACTCACCCAATATAAAATATAGTGTCCTTGTCAGGTTATTCTTATGACAAGTCTGTTCTGCAAAGATGAGTACCATTTCAGTGGAAAATGTTCTGTAAAATGTCAAGGAAAGCAATATGGCCTGTAGAACTTTGATCTGTAGCAGCAGATGGCACATCTGAAGAAGTTTTGAATTCTCGTTAAGTCCTAAAAGTAAAAATATTTTTGTATGCATTTATAATAATAGAGGAAAAATTAAACTGGACCAACTAATGGTCATAAACACAAAGTGATATATATAATGAATATTAAATAACTGGTAGTGATACCAGTCTAAAGACTATTTAATTACTAGAATTTAAATATCACCATATGTTACTAATGAATTCTAGTGGAGTTTCACCTAATATTCATATTTTAGCCAACTGTTTTGTAATAAAGAAAAGCAAATGAACTTTTTTTATTTTTTATATTTTTATTATTTTATTTTTTATTCAATATATTTTTAATTTACATTTCAAATGATTTCCCCTTTTCTGGCCCATCACTCCCTGAAAGTCACATAAGCCCCCTTCTCTCCCCCTGTTCTCCCACCCACCCCTTCCCACTTCCCTGTTCTGGTTTTGCCTTATACTGCTACACTGAATCTTTCCAGAACCAAGGGCCACTCCTCTGTTCTTCTTGTATCTCATTTGATGTATGGATTATGTTTTGGGTATTCCAGTTTTCCAGGCTAATATCCACTTATAAGTGAGTGCATACCATGATTCATCTTTTGAGACTGGGTTACCTCACTTAGTATGATGCTGTCCAGCTTCATCCATTTGCCTAAGAATTTCATGAATTCATTGTTTATAATGGCTGAATAGTACTCCATTGTGTAGATATACCACATTTTTCGCATCCATTCTTCTGTTGAGGGATACCTGGGTTCTTTCCAGCTTCTGGCTATTATAAATAAAGGTGCTATGAACATAGTGGAGCATATATCCTTATTACATGCTAGGAAATCCTCTGGGTATGTGCCCAGGAGTGGAATAGCAGGATCTTTCAGAAGGGAAGTGCGCAGTTTTCTGAGGAACCACCAGACTGATTTCCAGAGTGCTTGTACCAATTTGCAACCCCACCAGCAGTGGAGGAGTGTTCCTCTTTCTCCACATCCGAGCCAACACCTGCTGTCTCCTGAATTTTTAATCTTAGCCATTCTGACTGGTGAAGGGTGAAATCTCAGGGTTGTTTTGATTTGCATTTACCTGATGACTAATGAAGTTGAGCATTTTTTAAGATGCTTCTCAGCCATCTGAAGTTCTTCAGGTGAGAATTCTTTGTTTAACTCTGTACCCCATTTTTAATAGGGTTATTTGGTTTTCTAGGGTCTAACTTCGTGAGTTCTTTGTATATATTGGATATTAGCCCTCTATCTGATGTAGGGTTGGTGAAGATCTTTTCCCAATTTGTTGGTTGCCGATTTGCCCTTTTGATGGTGTCCTTTGCTTTACAGAATCTTTGTAATTTTATGAGGTCCCATTTGTCAATTCTTGATCTTAGAGCATACGCTATTGGTGCTCTGTTCAGGAAGTTTCCCCCTCTACCAATGTCCGCAAGGGTCTTTCCCAGTTTCTTTTCTATTAGCTTCAGAGTGTCTGGCTTCATGTGAAGGTCCTTGATCCATTTGGAGTTGATCTTAGTACAAGGAGACAAGGATGGATCAATTTGCATTCTTCTGCATGCTGACCTCCAGTTGAACTAGCACCATTGGTTGAAAAGGCTATCTTTTTTCCATTAGATGTTTTCAGCCTTTTTGTTGAGGATCAAGTGGCCATAGGTTTGTGGATTCATTTCTGGATCTTCAATCCTGTTCCATTGATCTGCCTGCCTGTCACTGTACCAATACCATTGAGTTTTTAACACTATTGCTCTGTAGTATTGCTTGAGGTCAGGGATACTGATTCCCCCAGAATTTCTTTTGTCATTGAGAATAGTTTTAGCTCTCCTGGGTTTTTGGTTATTCCAGATGAATTTGAGGATTGCTCTTTCTAACTCTATGAAGAATTGAGTTGGGATTTTGATGGGTATTGGGTTGAGTCTGTATATTGCTTTTGGCAAAATGCCCATTTTAACTATTTTAATCCTACTGATCCATAAGAATGGGAGGTTTTTCCATTTTTTGAGGTCTTCTTCTATTTCCTTCTTCAGAGTCTTGAAGTTTTGTCATACATATCTTTCACATGTTTGGTAAGAGTCACCCCAAGGTACTTTATATTGTTTGTGGCTATTGTGAAGGGTGTCCTTTCCCTAATTTCTTTCTCAGCCTGCTTATTCTTTGAGTATAGGAAGGCTACTGATTTGCTTGAGTTACATTTATAACCTGTCACTTTGCTGAAGTTGATTATCAGCTGTAGGAGTTCTCTAGTGGATTTTTTGGGGTGACTTAGGTAGACTATCATATCATCTGCAAATAATGATAGTTTGACTTCTTCCTTTCCAATTTGTATCCCTTTGACCTCCTTATGTTGTCTAATTGTTCGAGCTAGTACCTCAAGTACAATATTGAAAAGATA
Organism: Apodemus sylvaticus; assembly: GCF_947179515.1. NCBI lineage: Eukaryota > Metazoa > Chordata > Mammalia > Rodentia > Muridae > Apodemus > Apodemus sylvaticus. The sequence goes on along the minus strand of NC_067486.1, from coordinate 16,057,392 downwards.
AGGAGAAAGGGGGCATCCCTGTCTAGCCCCTGATTTTAGTGGTATTGCTTCATGTTTCTCTCCATTTAGTTTGATGCTGGCTACCGGTTTGCTGTATATTGTTTTTACTATGTTTAGGTATGGGCCTTGAATTCCTTTTCTTTCTAAGACTTTAAGCATGAAAGGATGCTGAGTTTTGTCAAATGTTTTTCAGCATCCAATGAAATGACCATGTGATTTTTTTTCTTTGAGATTGTTTATGTAGTTGATTGCACTGATGGATTTCTGTATATTGAACCAACCCTACATCCCTGGAATAAAGCCTACTTGATCATGGTGGATGATCATTTTTATGTTTTCTTGGATTCGGTTGGCAAGAATTTTATTGAGTATTTTTGCATTGATGTTCATAAGGGAAATTGGCCTGAAGTTCTCTTTCTTTGTTAGATCTTTGTGTGGTTTTTGTTTCACTGTAATTGTGGCTTCATAGAAGGAGTTGGGTAGTGTTCCTTCTGTTTCTATTCTGTGAAATAGTTTGAAGAGTATTGCTGTTACATCTTCTTTGAAGGTCTGATAGAATTCTGCACTGAAGCCATCTGGTCCTGTGCTTTTTTTTTGGTTGGAAGGCTTTCTGTGACCCCTTCTATTTCTTTAGGCGTTATGGGACTGTTTAGATGATCTATTTGGTCCTGATTTAATTTTGGTATTTGGTATCTGTCTAGGAAATTATCCATTTCCTCCTGATTCTCCAGTTGTGTTGAGTATAGGCTTTTGTAGTAGGATCTGATGATTTTTTGAATTTCCTCAGTTTCTTTTGTTATATCCCCCTTTTCATTTCTAAGTTTGTTAATTTGGATACTTTTTCTGTGCCCTTTGGTCAGTCTGGCTAAGGGTTTATCTACCTTGTTGTTTTTTTCAAAGAACCAACTCCTTGATTTGTTGATTCTTTGTATGGTTCTCTTTGTTTCCAGTTGGCTGATTTCAGCCCTGAATTTGATGATTTCCTGTCTTCTACTCCTCCTGGGTGAATTGGCTTCTTTTTGTTCCAGGGCATTCAGGTGTGTAGTTAAGCTGCTAGTGTATGCACTCTCCATTTTCTTTTTGGAGGCACTCAGGGCTATGAGTTTTCCTCTTAGCACTACTTTCATTGTGTCCCAAAGATTTGGGTATGCTGTGCTTCATTTTCATTAAATTCTAAAAAGTTTCTGATTTCTTTCTTTATTTCTTCTTTGGCCAAGGTGTCATTGAGTAGAGTATTGTTTAGCCTCCATGTGTATGTGAGCTTTCTGTTGTTTTTGTTGCTATTGAAGACCACTCTTACTCCATAGTGATTTGATAGGAGGCATGGGATTAGTTCGATCTTTTTATATTTGTTGAGGTCTGTCTTGTGACCAATTATATGGTCGATTTTGGAGAAGGTACCATGAGGTGCTGAGACAAAGGTATATTCTTTTGTTTTAGGGTGAAATGTTCTATAAATATTAGTCAAGTCCAATTGGTCCAAAACTTCAATTACTTTTATTGTGCCCCTGTTTAGTTTCTGTTTTCCTGATTGGTCCATTGAGGAGAGTGGAGTGTTGAAGTCACCCACAATTATTGTGCAACTAAACTTTTACTGAACTTCTTTTACCAATTTATATGGAACATGAATGTCAGAAAAGACTTTATCATTCATTATAAGGAATATGATGTCAGTACAAGTTCATAACACAGACAAAAAAATGAATTCTTCTTATAAATTATATTATCCAATATATATGATGTCAAATGTCCTGAATGCAATAGGCAAGATATACATTATTTAAATAGAGTGAGATGAAATGTGGCAGATTCAGTTGATGATGGTAAAGAGCTAGTGTTTTCCATTCATTAAGTAGCACTGAACACATGTGCTTCAAATCTTGCCCCAGACAAAAGCATAGCAGAAATACATGAGTTGAGAAAAAGCCTCATCCTTCGATAAGAAGCATTGGAAGTTGATGCTTGATGCAAGGAGAATCAATTTTTTTAAGTAGTATAGCCTCTGATATGAATGCTACAAGAAAGCCTCTGGTGCGATGGCTATAACAATACTACAAGTGGGGCAGTGGTGGCACATGCCTGTAATTCCAACACTCTGGGAGGCAGAGACAGACAGATTTCTGAGTTCAAGGCCAGCCTGGTCTACACAGTGAGTTCCAGGACAGCCAGGGCTCTACAGAGAAACCCTGTCTCAAAAAACCAAATCCAAAGGAAAAAAAAAAACAATACTACATATGAGCAATGTAATATGAACTTGATGAATCAAAAAAAATTAATGACAACACAAAGTTAAGTGGGTATGGAAGGGAGTTAGATCTTAAAGAGGTACAGGAGTGTTGAATATGCTCTGAATCTATTGTGTGAATCTCTCAAAAAATTAATTAAAAAGAAAACAGCACAATCAGAAAATATGTAATCCAAAAAACATCTCTTTTTTGTATTTTATATTTAAGTGCAAAAATTAAAAGACTATAAGCAAAATTTCTGTGTAAATTAGTAGCATGTAAAGTTTGCAATTTTAGACACTAAAATAAAGTTTGATTTTATTTTAGTTTCTAAAATTGTAAGCATTTTACTGTACTGTTTACCACATGCTTTCTTACTTGCTACCAAATATAATATAAGCAGCTGAACTAAATGCTGCAGGATGTAATGACTGATGATATAGAAACATTTAAAGTTCAAAATTCCTATTAACTTTCCAATTTCAGTCCTCCAAATTGTGGCTTCTTTCATTCCAACTGATGATTGCCGATTTGGGTCTAAACCTACACTCCCCATTAAATGTCAGATTTTAACATTTTTATCATGTGCTACACAGATAAAGCAAGCATATTGCCTGACATCCTAGCAAGAAGACATTCTATTAACAAAACAAGATACCAATTAGATTAGGCAATTCAAATCACTACATAATGCAGACTATTGTTTGGATATCTCAGCATTTTAAGATATTGAAGGTATACTTCAAAACAGTCTGCACATAATTTATGCTAAAAGGATGTTAGTATGAATTTCTGCTTATGTACAAAAGTATCTGTTGGTCTATAACTAAATTTAAAAATTTACCACAAAATACATAAAATAGTTTCATGGGTGATCTCTTCCAAAATAGTTAGCTTTTATTTTTATATATATTTATACATATTTATGTGCATATATTTTGATTTATGCTGTAGGAGAAGCTAGAGTAAAACCTCAGTGAAAAACTCCATCATATCATTTTCTTTAGGACTTTATGGAGAGACAATTAAACATCTGTGGCAAATATTAGGAAAATTTGATGCTGAAATACATTTCAAAATCATTTGAAGACTGTAATTTTATAAAATAAAAATCTTTGAGAAATATTGCAACATTTTAATGAGATAGACTCATTATTTTCTGTGAAGTTCACATGATCTAACATTATACACATTTCATTTGACAAATACACTTTCTTTTCATTCAATGACTTCAAAATAATAAACAATAGTCATAGTACACATTAATGTGTTGTTCTTTTCTCTCCACCTTGTTTGAGGTCCACATGCCAGGATAGAAGATTTTCGGACTTCCATGGATTCTTCTGTGTCTTCTTCCCATCTCTTACAGAAATACTTAGATTCCAGATTCCTGCCACAATATCATGCTTTCAGTGGACTCAGGTAATAAAAAAATCAAGTCACATGTTCACAGTAAACACACTGGGTAAGTCCATTACCCATGCCCATTTAACAATTTTAATATTTTTTAATTTAAATAAAAATTAAGCTCAAACAGTTTCCCATTTATCATAAAAAGAGCTGGAACAGTATGAAATTAAAAATACATTTCAGTCTTTACCCTTTACCTCCCTATTACCTCAAAATTATGGTTTTGTGTATTTAATTATTGATGTGTGCAGATCTCTCTCTCTCTCTCTCTCTCTCTCTCTCTCTCTCTCTCTGTGTGTGTGTGTGTGTGTGTGTGTGAAATGTTGAAGGTATTTTTTTAAGTGAAGTCAATTTGTCAAATATGAAATGGCATTTTGATGAACTTATTTGGGATTAATTTGGGTTACACAGGTGGGTAATAGTACATTGAAAGATTCCAAGTCAGAGATAGCTCCAGGCAGTAGGATAAACAGATACAGAGTAAGAAGGCTTACTGGTTTGTTCATCTTGGATTGCTTATCATATTTCCTTAGAAATTCAAGTGCTACCTGAATGAGTTGGGCCACCCAACATTAATCAATGAACAAGAAATTGCCCCTGCTGACTTGCCTGAAGGAAATTTGGTGGAGGAATTTTGAGAATTCTATTCCCAATTAAATCTAGCCTCTGTTAAATTGATGGGAAAATATAGGACGAGGTGATTATATATTTTAATGACAACCAAATCTTTATTTTAATTATGAATAATAGAAGTTTGAAAAATATGAATCCAAACACAGTTTCTTAGAAATAATATTTCATTATCCTTCCAAAACAGAGTATATAAAATTCACAATAATATATTTTATATTTTATTGATGCATAAAATACAAACAGAAAAGGGCTCTAAACACAGAAATAATAAGTTAGTGATAAAGTTTATCCTAACAAAATCAGTAAATCAGTAATACTGAATGTATTAAAGTATCACCTTGCTCACATATAATGTTATTAAAAATTAAACAAAATTCAAGAAGACAGGACTGGATAACCATTAAGGAAAATTTTCTAAATAGTGGTTTTTGAAAAATGAAACATGATTGCTATCTTATTATTCTCAAGAGGTGCATGTTTGCTTTTGAGATTAAACCTATCTTCTGCTATAATTTTTTGATCATTGTTAAAATAAATACATTTTGAGCTAAATACTGTCCTTTATCTAATATCCACTACTGGTGCTCAGCTGCTTGAATGCCTTGGCGATCATGGTGGTTGGAAGATCATGCCTCTGTTTTCATGCCTTCTCATTTGGGGATTTAGCCTATGTGTAAGACAAAAGTACCACCTGTTTAACTGAAGTCTGGCATATCCAGTAGCCTATAACCTAAACTCTTATAATAGTACTTGTAAAAATAGGATATTTTGTTGTAGCTGTAGACTTTTGAATTCTATATACCTATGTAATTTTAAAGTACCTCATATGTACTCTAATTTTTGTCCCGCAATCATTTTTTTTGATAATTGTTGGGTTCCTTTTCTTCCCTCATCATGATTTCTCAATTATGAATCTCCACTTCTACCAGCAATCACTCAATCAAGGTAGATAAACAGCCTATGAAAGCAATATTTTATCTCTTAAATGAAGACATTATTTTGAAAAGCTGTTATAATACTCACATTTACCACATCTTCCTTGTAATTGTCTTATAAACTTTCAGTTATTTGCTCATTGTATAATGATACTGCTTACAAAAAAGAAGGAGGAGAAGGAGGAGAAGCAGAAACAGCAGAAGCAGCAGTAGCAGCAGCAGCAGTGGAGGAGGAGAAGGAGGAGGAAGAGGAGGAGGAAGAGGAGGAGGAGGAAGAGGAGGAGGAGGAGGAGGAGGAGAAGAAAAGGAAGAAGACAAAGAAGAAGAAGAAGAAGAAGAAGAAGAAGAAGAAGAAGAAGAAGAAGAAGAAGAAGAAGAAGAAGAAGAAGAAGAAGAAGAAGAAGAAGAAGAAGAAGAAGGTGGTTAAAAAGCAACAGGATGGATGGAACCTGAGGACTTCTATCCAATGGTTTTCTCTCTCACACACTTGCACATATGACTGCAGTCCCACACTACACACAAACACATACAGAAACCCATACTGTGCATTGTTTACAAAGCTGCTCATCTTTTAAAGATAAAAATATGTTCTTCAAGAAAAATTATTTGAATATTGAAATGTAGAAACAAATTACAATGTTTGAAATTCTAAACTAAATTCAATCATAATTGTTCTAATCTGAGACACTTGGGTAGATTAGTAGTAATTTCTATAAACATGTACCCAATGGAAAAATTGATATCACTGTGACTTATAATCTCAGTGAAACAAATTAATCTATTTTTATGCAAAGTTGTCTTGAAAATGTATCATTTCATAGAGAAGACAGACAGTGAAGTTCTTCAGTAAGTTCTTCATGAGATCACACTTCCATGGCTTGACTCCATGAGAGCCTGTCATTCCCAAATCATCTAGCTTAAAGATTAAAATTTTAACTCATTTACGTGAAAAATCATAGTTAATTATATTAATTATATTCTTTTCAAATCTTGTCTGAGTATAACTACTTGTTTTTATGAGTACTGAAAGAAATGGGTATTTTTCTACAAATTTATTGTCATAGTTTAGAAAACATAGACTATAACATGATTGTACAATTTTTTTTAATAGCAGTTAACTTAAAGAGGTTAATGTCAGCATGATATGAGTAGCCTGCATATTGAAGAACAAATCTTAGTTGTACTATGTGGGTATATAAGGCATATGTTAATGGACACAAATTCAATTCTCATTTACTCCCTGTATAAATATAAGTGGTCACAGGAACTGTTTAGAGAATAACTGTGTGGGACATATGAGGTGAACACATATTTTGAAAATTCTTAGAAAAGAGTACAAGTACCTGTTATCTCTCTTACTAAAAAAAATAATGATCTAATGCTTGCAGTCAATATTCAGGAATTTAAGTTGAAATTTTAATTTTTATCCACTTTTATTTAAGTACAATTTATTCTAATAATCTTTGTTTTATCTAAGTGGTAAAGTTTTTATTTCCTTTTAGTTCCATTTTGTTTGCTGTGCTTAGTCAGCCTTTTCAAAACCTTTCCAGTGCAGCAGAGGCTTAGCGATCCATTATGTTAGCTCTGTTATTTAGGATCACTGCTTAATGGATTTCTGATGTAGATAGAAGTTTTTGTGTAACCAAGATATCAGTTTGACAGATGAGGTCACAGGAGTTGTAACTGATGTTCTTTCAAACAACAGGGGTGTGTGCTTACATGAAGACAGCTCAGAAATTACAGAGGCTAAACCTGGTGTTGAGGAACCGGTATTATAAACAGCAGATATTTCAGTATTTTTAAATATTGTTTCAGAACTTTTAACAAGCCAATAATTGATCATAGCAAAGGTTTGTTAATGAAATATAATTTTCTTAATGGTTGTAAAGGGCTGGACACACTCTGTAAAATGTAGTTTTTTGTGTAATTGTCATTTCTAAATTATAGTATTTTCTCACAAACCAGTGCCATTTAATTTTCTAAATAAATAATACAAAAATAAGAAAATACAATGGGATTTTACTTGAAGCATCATTTTCTTTCTTTTCTGCAAAATACACATTTACTTTTACCATGGTTGTAATTTACTATGTAATTTTCTTTAGAATAAATAGTAAATTGACTGGTTTTCCCTAGAGTGTCCTCTTTTAAAAAAACTTTAAAACTATTATGTAAAAGTATCTTTTTAAATCATAATTTGACTTGTAGGAATGATAGCAGTCAAAAAACACAGAGATTATGCTACTGTAAATACCCAGTGACAATTGATACATTCACTATTAAGCCTATGCCTAAGGATAAGGTTAAATAATGGAAAAGGAGGCAAAAGGGTTGTAAGGGAAAAAGGACTAGGATATCTGTCCTTAAACAATACCTTCTAGAAATGATGGGGGAGCCATTCCCTTGAATCTCCATGAAATTGTTACATTCAAAATGTCATCATAACTATAGCATGACTGGGCATGATAATGAGGACTGAGGAAAATCCACACTGGAATTGAAAAACAAAGAACTCTATATGCATAGAGCTGCATGCTTTAACATGTTGCTTACAACTTAAGCATGACAGCATGCAAAACATTTTGGAGGCAGAGGCAGGATGATCTTTTCCTGTTTGAAGACCGTTGCTACTATGGAATTATTACTAAGGCAATAGAGTGACATGTTATCTTACTTCCAAAGAAGAATGTCTCTAAGTTGGAAATAATAAACAAAGTTAAGTATAAAAACATTTTTAAATTTGAAACATGAAAAAAATGTTAATTGTATAAGCATGAAAACCTAGGCAGAATGCTCATGAGGGAGGCCACCTAAGATTGATTTCAGACTATCAAATACAAGTACACACATGATCCTGTATACCTACAGACACACAAGGAAACTTACCTATATGGATGTGCAGACATATGCAATACACAAGTACATATACAGTAAAAGAACATTAATGTGGATTTTTTCTGTTAAAATAGTTACAAAGGAGAATAATATTCTAAAATAATTTCTTAATTCAAAGGCAATCATAAATGAAACAGATTTCTGTGGAGGCAGATTCTAACAATACATTTCATAGTACAAGGAAAACATGGAATAGTTTAATATTTTAAATGTATGTCATGTAAATTTCTTTTATTTGGCAGATTTAAATTATTTTATCCCATCCCATGGGCAAGCACCAAACCTTGACACTACTGCTAATGCTCTTTTTCCTTACAGACAGAAGTCTAGCATGGCTGTCCTCTGAGAGGCTCTACCAGTAGCTGAGAGACAGATGCAGATGCTTGCAGCCAACCATTGGACTGATGTTGGAGACCTTGTGGAAGTTAGTGGAAGAATTGAAGGAGCAGAAGGTGATGGAAACACTAACCTGGAACCCTGAGAGTTTCCAGAGACTAAACCAGAATTGAAAAAACATACAGGCTTATCCAAGTACCCTGGAACATATATAGCAGAGGAAGGACTGTCTTGTCTGGCTTTAGTGGGAGAGGTTCAGCCTAATCCTGTAGACTTGATGCCCCAGAGTCTGGGGGCTATGAGGAGGGATTCATCTCAGAGTCAAAGGGGAGGCAGATGTAGAAGAACTTTGGGATGGTGATCTGGGGGGAGTAACATTTGGGATGTAAATAAATTAAGTAATTAATTAAATAAAAATTTATAGTGAGAATGAAAACAGAGAAAAAGAGATGGAATCATGTTGTTTGGGTATACAAATATATTTTAGATTTCAGAAAAGTTTATTATAAGTATAATTGTTAAGTAGATTAGTGTTATGACAGAAAAATGAAACACTATACTGGTATTACAGGAAAGATGACTTGTGTCAATACCCTACCTTTAGAAGTATGAATTATTGTCATTTGAAAAGAAAGTGCTCCTTGGCTTTCTGCTGGTTACCTAAAGAAGGGCTTTCTCAGATGAGCCCTGCATCACTCAGAAATACTGCTGTCATGCCCTGAGTAAGACAGGCCCATTTAAGCTAACATCAGATCCTGAAATCACTATGCAGGCCTCTTTTACAATAGAGTGAATGCAAGAGGGTCCAGAGAATTGAAGTTTGGACCAAGATTTCAGTGAAAAGCTTATTAAGTATGACAACTTGTTACAGTACCTGATATGTAGCTCCTAAACTGAAGGCTGTGTGAAACTGTGCAGCTGAATACTAAGTTTCAATGAAAATCTCAGAGTGATAAAAATTCTAAGAAGCAGAAACTGACCTAAGACACTAGTTGTGTGATTCTTAAGACAGGACCATGGTGACAGGGCTACCAGAACACAGATGATGTTATTACATGCCCCACATGCAGACATCTACCATCTATATCCAGCAAACAGTTTTTGATTTACATTTTGGCTTTGGCCTTCTCTTTATTGAATAGGAACATTAATCTATGCTATTTTATATCAAAGGATTCAGATTTTTTTTGTTGCTTGTTTGTTGTTGTTTTAATAGGGGCTCTGAGTTATAATATTGCCATGAGACTCAGAAGAGACTATGAACTTTGGACTTCAAAATAATGTTGTAAATAAAAATAGATTTCAACAAGAATTTCAAGCATTTATCATATTCAGTCATTAAGTAATTGATTTATATTTGAGACATTTTATTTTTAGTTGACTCTAGGATATGAAAAATTAGTGTTATCAGCTGTCTAGTTGTGTGTAAATAGTACGTAGATTTTTATGAATAAGGAATTGATCCCATATTTCACATTATATAAAGTACTCCCAACATTATTTAATTAAATTATGATTTGTTGTATATCATACATTTTAAATAAAATATAGGCTGATTTTCTTTGTGATCCACTAGCTGACAAGTCATACATTATAAATGTATAAAGACAGAACATGTCAGTGAATGGCAATTGGACTGATCACAAACAAAATGGCGAATGTAGCAAATATAAAATATTGCTTAACACTATCTAAATGTCATGCATTTTTCTAGCACTGTTCATACATAACGTTTCTAAAATTATCATGGGTAGCAAGTAGGTATCATAGCTATATTCTAGTCTATGAACTTTTAAATAGTATTTTCCCAACCTTATAGTCACTCTGTCATGACAATTTTGAATGATGCTGTATTGGATATATTTTTCTTATTTTCACAGATTTAAATTTTGTTGAGACATTAAGCATATTGGAAAAATATGAAAAACAAACTTATGTATCCATATATCTGGTCTAACATGGATTATCATGTTTGAAGTGAAGAATTCTCTGGTAAGGGATCACAATTTGTTCAGTACACAGGTGATAAGAACACAGTGTAATTTTGTAAAGAAGCATTGAATACACGGCTTAAATAAAGCACAGAAATGATTTCATAAGAAATTTCCCTTGGCAGCCAAATGTCAAATATCTATATCTAAAGTGTCTGAAATTGTGTTGACATTGAATGACATGAGCAATGTTTTTTTTTTCATCAGTTAGGTGGACATTGAAAAAATGAGCAAAGGAAATCTGTGTTTCTACATTTAAGGGTACAGTTATGCTATTGAACAGACTAATAAAATTAATAGTTTTCAAGAAGAATGATTAAAAACATCTTCTGAAGTTTGTAATTTAAAACAGCTATAACTCTATCTCAATATATTCATACACAAGTCTGTCATGATTTTTTATATGCCCCTGATAAACATTTCATCTAGCACACAATGTCTTTACAGATATCTGAAAAACATTTCTTCTTTTCAATATAGATGCAATGAGAAGAGTTCAGCAGTGTTGGTTACAAGATGGTCCAAGATATTAAAGTTAATCTCAATAACAGCAATTAAGAGATTGATAAATGATAATATAAATGCATCTTTAACCTTTTAACAATGATATCACTTGTAGGTAGGTGTCCACAATCATCCTGAATTCGCTAATAATAATCTTCACAGCATTCTAATACATCTGATGAATTCCCTGTACCTCAATATTTGGAAAAAACTGCAGAAAGATGAATATGACATTGTAGAATGATGATGATCCTTACACACTTGGGAACAAAAATTCTTAATAAAAATTAGCTTTGGGTTTGGTGGTGAATGCCTTCAATAGCATAAATCTAGAGGTTTAATCAATCATATGTGTTGAAACTAGCCTGTTTTACATATTTTCAGGCCAAATGAGTTGTACAGTTCTCTCTCCAAAGAGTGAGAGAAGTAGAGTCATGGATCAGAATAAAGAAAAGAAAGTATCACATAATATCATATTAAAAAATCGTATACCCTTATGTAGGTAGATTTATTATTCCAATTTCATGTAAAACATGTGAAAATTATTCAGTATAATGTCATTTAAGATAAAGCTAAAGAAAAATACAAAATTATCTCTGTTCGCAGGCCTTTTGTGAGATATTTTCTGTGGGAATTAAACAAAAGCATATTCATCGAGATAGGGAATTAGTGGCAAGCCAAGAAACAATTCTATCAAAGTCCAACTTGCAAAAACAATGAGTTTTTGAAAATAAAAACTTACTTTCTTAGTACACCTCTTACTTTCAAAGCCTGAATAAGAGGTAATTTACAGGAATAATGACTATGGAAAGTCAGATACACTCCTAAGAAGCCCACCCAAGCTATGTCGACACTTACAAAACTGCAGTGCTGCCCCTCAATGTAGGATGTGCAGTTCCAGAGCTCGGAAAGACTCTTCTTCATCCAGCTCAGCTCATAAATCAGTGTCTTACCCTCACTGTTGTCTGAATCCTCTACAAACATGACAGAGATGTGAATCTTGTAGGTTTCATATTTACTAAACATGGGTCTTTTGTTTATTTCTTGAGATCCCATTATTCCTCAGAAAATACTGTTCAGTTTAGAGAAAATGTCTGCATAGCAGATGATATGATTTTATAAAGAGTAAAGTCTGCACATGCTCACCCATGTGCATCTGCATGTGAGCACACACATACACACACTGCATGAACAAAGCAAGTAGTGAAAACTCAATATAAAATATAAAACACTGTATGTTTGTATGGAATTAATGAACATTATAGCAAGAAAAAGAAAATAATTCTTAAAAATAGAAGAAAAACTGAAAATTTTGGAATTCATACAATAAGGCAAAGAAAGAAGGCAAGGAAAGCTATAGCAATATATATGGAATTGGAAAGGAGTAAAAACAAGAACAAATATTAAAAAAGATTATTCATAGCTTATCTGATGGCTTTACTTGGTTGTCTGCTTGATTCCTTCTGGAATTAAATAAAATCCCAAGGTCCACGTGGGTACACCTGCCAATGGTTTCTTTCTTTTTAATAAAAGTCATACGAGGTGGGAGACAATACAGTTTTACTCCAGATCACTGTGGTAGGAAGAAACCCCTGTAATCGGGCCCACACCTTCTGCTGTCAGCCTTTATAAAGTACATGGTCTGTGTGTTACAGCTCTGAGCTGAAGAGTTCCCCCAATGTCTGTGTTACAAACCCATTGGGAAATGTTTCCCTGCTGCAAATGCTGTAGCTTTAAAGAGAAAGGTATGCCAGAAGTCAAGAGCCAAGGGATACCACAAAGTCACACCAAACAACATACCTCGCATAAGAGATTTATTAGGAGATTCAAGAAGGTGGGTGCCTCAGCTGGTGGGAGAGCAATAATTGAGTGGAAGGCACACAAGCATGGGGTTTCTAGAAGGTGGAGCTTTCTAGGGTGTGGTTTGGTCAGATTTTAAGCTCTGGGATTGGTGGGTTTTCAAGATCAAAGACTGGTTTTCAAAACCTGTAGGTGAATTCAGGTTTTGACTCTACACATGGAAGAAGCTTGATCTCTTTGCCTACATATCTCACATTCACTGGAGAGTCCATTTCTTCACTGGCCTTAGAATCTATTGGGCCAATTGGATTTCATCAAGCAGTCTTTGGTCCTTTTATCAGCCAACTAGGTCACAGTTCCTATTATCTTTTTAATGATCTAGTAAATACAGTGCTTTTAGAAATAATTCTCTAATAAACATTGCAAAATTTTTACAAACTAGAAGTTATAAGTACTAATACCTACATAACTCATCTAAATGTCTTTCATATACTAGGAAAGAAACAACAATAACAACAAAAAACTCTAGTAATTTGAAATTGTGGTTTGAATACAACATAGTGAAAAGTGATGGGGGAGATAAATACCTAGTTCCATGCTTGTTCTATAAAGTAATTTTTTTGTGTTGTAATGCAGAATTTGTATAATTTTTCAAGAATTTTTTATGGCTTGTACTGGCTAGTTTCGTGTGTCAACTTGACACAGGCTGGAGTTATCACAGAGAAAGGAGTTTCAGTAGGGGAAGTGCCTCCATGAGATCCAACTGTGGGGCATTTTCTCAATTAGTGATCAAGGGGGGAGGTCCCTTGTGGGTGGTGCCATCCCTGGGCTGGTAGTCTTGGGTTCTATAAGAGAACAAGCTGAGCAAGCCAGGGGAAGCAAGCCAGTAAGAAACATCCCTCCATGGCCTCTGCATCAGCTCCTGCTTCATAACCTGCTTGAGTTCCAGTCCTGACTTCCTTTAGTGATGAACTGCAATGTGGAAGTGTAAGCTCAATAAACCCTTTCCTCCCCAACTTGCTTCTTGGTCATGATGTTTGTGCAGGAATAGAAACCCTGACTAATACATGGTTTATTCTGCTCAATGTTTATTGGTGAAATTGGCATTTGTAAACCTTTTCTGATTTTTCATATGAATTCTTAAATTTATATGCAAATGATATGGCAACAATGTAACACTTAGCTAATTATTCATGTAGAAACTTTGCCTCTTAGGTCTTTACTACATTATTTGAGTTCATGTTGAATAAATTCACATAATGCTAATTTTAATGCACAATAATTGGTATTATAGTGTACATAATTGTAGCAGACTCTTCCCCCAATTAATTTATTATTAATGCAAGGAGCCTATGACTGGACACAGAAAAGAGGGTGGAGCTAAGAGTTTCAAATTCAGGCACAGGAAGAGCTGAGAGAAGGAAGGTAGGAAGATGGAAGAAGAGAAAGGGGATCCAGATTCTGCTTGCCTTTAAATAGTCACAGGTAGCTATGAATACCTTCTCTTAATTATAAGAGAATTTGTCTTATCTCGGTAGGTGATTAATATCATTATCAATTGGTTCTGAGTTCATTGTATGGGCATTTTGTGGGGTGAGAATTTACTGAAATAAATCTGACTTATAAATTATAAGCCTCTAGAGTTTTGATTTTACTGGGTTACTGGGATTTGGGACTGCTGACCACAGGGAGTGGATGGCTGGGAATGTGAGTAGAATCTATATCAAGAGAACTTTGAGATGGGCAGTTTCTGCTTGGGACTAGCACTGGAGGCGGTGAGGTTGCCAGGACCCAAGAGTTGATTGGTTTTAGAACAAGTTGGTGTCATTCTATAGTATTTTCCTCAACATGTTATCATTGTCTATTCATGTTCCAAGTTGGGATTGTGAGTTTCATATCTAACTTTCATTTAAGAAATGCGAGGCGTCTTAAAAACTATTCAATTGTTTTGAATTGAAGGTTTGGTTTGTTACTCAAAACAAGTAGCCATGTTTGCGTGATACTTTCCAATTGCTTGGTAATATTTTTACATAAAGATATTTCCAAAGAGAGAAAGTATCAAAGAAGAGAGATAGAAAAGACAAAAATGAGTTTCCTAGATATAAATTTAAAAATTGTACAGGTGATTCTGTGGGGTTGTATATTTGGAGAACTGCTTCAGTGACACTTTTTTTCTGTTTAGATCTGCGAATTGTAGAAAATATGGTAACACTATTATCTATGAGATAGAGCCATTGATAGAACAAAAGTGTTCACTTCGAAAAGAGTTATATATTTAGTCTGCCTCCTTATTTCATAAAATGCAAACAGACAAAGAATGGATCAATTCTCTTTTCTATAAAACTGCAAGTTTTATTCAATATTATAAAAATGCAGATACTTTGTACATATTAAAACTGTTTTGTATAGACACATTCATTCCAGACCCTTTATCATGGTTTTGAATGTTTAAATTTCATTATTTTTCATTATATTTTAGTTTTAATGGAGATTTTTAGTGACCCTAATTATACTGTTTATCTTGGGAAGGTAATACTTCTGTATCTTTAAATTATTAACAAGGGATTTAATTACCACTTCAATCTGGATTAACTTAATTCTATTCAAATGAGGGTTGATTTGCATCACTATTATAATTAAGACATTTTTTCATTATGAACTCAGCCTAAAGTCTGTCTTTTTTCTATCTCCCCGATATTAAATATTCTATTAAGATTAGATAAATTAAAATACAAAACAATTAGTGTTTACTTTCTTAAAATTAGTCAAGTTCGTATTTATCCATAACTTCTATAAAAAAACAAAATGGGGCTTTATGTATCATAGAAAAATGCTTGGTCTGTGAACTACGCACAAAGACTTGTGTTCCTGAAATAGTTTACTTACATAACAGACTGGCTTGGAGCTTTCAATCTTAATCCCCGTTAAGTGATGATATTATAATTTTACACTATCACATCTGGGTTAAAACATATGGTATTTTTTAAGGATATTTCCTAATAAATAATAATAAAAAAGTCTGTTTGCTACTTTTGTATAAAGGACTAGGTCTTTATAATATCAATAAATTACTTTGAATACAATGATGATGACATTAATTTAATGACAAAGGACATTGTCATATGGCAAAAGGAAATCATGTCATTTATGCCTTGAAGTTAAGACAGGCCAAGTGTTAAGTAGATTTTAAAAGATTAAAAAAATAAAGAATACAGAAATATATGAATTTAAGAAGTAAAGATTAAATTTCTTAATTGTTTCTTTCTTCACTTTCAGTTAACAGCATACAATACGTAAATATACATTTGCCCAATAGGAAAATAAAACAAGAGAATTAAAATCCATTGATTCATTTTATTGTGACTCTACTCCAAGGTGTCCCAGTGTTCCTGTCCTTTCATGTGAGGAGACCTATTTGAAAGTGTGGCATTATTTCATGCATTCTTACTATTTTGAGTTTGATGACTACAAGACTAACTTAAGGCACATAATAATAAGAAAAAAATATCAGTTCAAAATGTATAATTCTCAATATATGTATATGTATATATATAATGATGTCTTTCTATCAGTCACAGCAGTCACATTGAGAGTAACAAACGAAACCTACAAAAATTCTAAGCCAATTACTTTTCAAAAGGCCTAAAATTCCTGTAGCAAGAAGTAGAGTCTCTAGTGTTTCTGAAATGGTCTATTACTAGACTAAGACATCAAACCATCTTCCCTGCTCATTTTCACTCAAGGATTTGCTTTTCCTCCACCTCTTATCCTAACAGTCCGCTTTGTAAGAGAGCAACTGCTTCTATACCTAGTTCTACACTGGATATTTTGAGTCCCTGGGTTTTAAAAAAAAAAAAGATGTCACAGTGAGCAAGGCCATAAGTAGTTCCATGATATGTAATAAAATTAATTAAACTTAAACTTGATTGATATTAAGGAGCAAGTAAAAAAAAAAATAACCTCCTGAAATTTAAAAATGTGAAAGAAGAAGGGAGTTTAGGAAGCTGAACAATTGCACATCTTTAAAAGGTTTAGATATTAAAACCACTTGCTTAAGAATGAAATGATTACAGTAACTTGAGGAAACAAAATGTCCAACATGGCTGATGATGATGTATCATGACGGAGCTAGGAGAGGAAAATTTGACGCCATTTTGACAAGGATCACAAAATATGTGAGAAAACTTTCAGCATGGGAATAACCCAGAAATGGAAGAACATAATTCATTCATTCATTCATTCATTCACTCATTCATACATTCATTCATTCTCTGTTTCTCTCATACACACACACACACACACACACACGCACAAACACACACGTGCACACTAACCATACCACACAGTGTGTGTGTGTGTGTGTGTGTTATGTCTCTGTGTCTACCTCTCTTCTCCCTCCTGTCTTTCTGCCTCTCTCTGCTCCAACCCCTTCTCTCTCCTTCCTCAAGTTCAAGTCCATAACTTCTCTATCACTGAACTATATCTCCAACTTTATCTACCTTTTTACATTTCCTGACAGATTCGGGACAACTAATTTTGGACAGGAACGGAATGGAGAGGAAATTTCTTAGCCCCAGAGTGTCATTATCAGACAGGTATAAATGTAATAGACAATTGAAAAAATAATAGATTGTAGCAAACACATGATAAAAACACAAAATACTGATTGTTAAATGATTACATATATATATATATATATATATATATATATATATATATATATATATATATATGTATTTCAGGAGATATGTACATGCAAATTTTATCAAGAAAAGACACAGAATATGAAATAACTGAAATCTTTTGTATAGTCTATTCTACAATCTGGTTTTGACATATGTATTCTAGCAAATTCTATTATAGGTGGCCCAAAAATCATCCCAGATTCATTCAATTATTTGTTGGTGATTACAGTTTATTTGCAAGGGCTGTGTAGATATACCAGGCAGTTTTCCTAATGTAATTTTAAAATGGATGAAAGAAAAAGTAGGTTTTATGTCATGATGCATAATAATGCAAATATTTTAAATCTATTCTCTATTCATTAAATATTTGATTTCGTGACTTCTATATTTCAATCTGAAACGATTTTTTTTTTATTTTTTGTGAAGAAAAGTTAAATATATCTGAAGGATTCAAAACTTCCTTTTCAGGCTTTATAGTTATATTTACAAATGATGTGATTTTTTTCTGAATTTTGAGTAAATATACTTATCAGATACAAATTTTTTTATTAACTCAAAGTCTATTTTAATATCTAATTTTTATTTTTATATATTCTGTTAAGGTTATTTAAAATGTCTTTATCATTGAGTACCAAATGTTCTAATTAAAATGAATTAAATAGGACAAGATTTTTTATTTACAATAAGTAAATATATGTTTCCCTAGATGCTAAGTGTGTCATTATTAGTTTCTAGCAACTAGCATCAAGTACATGGTTGTAAATAAAATTATGAAAGGGAGAAATGTTTAAAAGCATTGAAAAAGAAATGGAGAAAGATGTAAATGAGACATTCTGCATCCAAAATGTGGAGATTTGGTTTTTATTATTAAATCCAGCTAAACAAATAGCTCAATAAAAGAGAAGTAGGTATTAATGAGAAGTTTAAAATTGAGCATTAAACTTAATATTTTTGTGAAGGTATTTGAAATGAGGCAGAAAAATAAATCTGTATATTGCTGTGGGGGGGAATAATTGTCCAAACAAATCTTGATAACATCATGTTCTTTTATGGGAGTCAGGGAAGGGCACCATTTTTCTTTCTCTTCATCCCAAAGTACTGTCTTGAGACAACATGTCTCACTGATGTGGAAGCTTACTCTCTTGTCTTGGCTGGCCGACCAGCTAGAACTCAAGAGCAGCATTCTCAATCTCCTGATGCTGGGAAACAGAGACAGGCCTTGCCTTTTACCTGTGTCCTGGGGATTTGCTCTCTCAGCAGGCATCCTTTTCATTTTCCCTTAATTCAAAAAGACTTGAACCTTACTGTGATCTTCTTTTGAATACTTTATGTGTATGTAATTAAAACATTAAGTATTGCTTTTTCTAGTTACCTATTTAAAGGAGCATACAACACATTATACGTTTTCTTTAGAAGCAATTATGTGCTAAAAAAAAGGATAACTGGAATGATTTTAATGCAATTCAATCAAAATGTAAGTACTTTAAAAATCATATGGATTAAATGAGCACTTAATATGCCTTAAACAGTCGGGAGATCTAAAAACATAATAGGTTTTTATATATAACAACTTTTGCTCACATAAAATTTAAATTCTTAATGTTACTTAAAAGAAAAGACCATGTCTGTTAATTGTCATATGTTCAGCATATAGTATGATTATGTAAGTGTATTCTCATATTAAATTAACATTTGTTTTGAGAAAAAATATATTTTACTCCTCATACTATTGTGACTATTTGTTGTCTCTTCCATGACCTCTATCCTTTTTATTATAATATAAAATATAATAAATTTAATATTTTTTGGCATTCTCAATTATAAACTTAGATGATGAGGAATATCTTTACCAAATAATTTTCATGAAACTTTGCATTGTGTTCTTCATAAAACTGAGTTAACCCATAGGAAATGATTTGTGAATCTAGAGACAGCCCATGTTAATAGAGACTATTTTTTTAGTGTATGAGAGTGACGCTGGACCAGGAAATTGCAGCCTGGATGGAGCACAGTTTACACTAAAGCTTGAACAAGCTTCTCTAAGTGCTCGTTTGCTTTTGTATTGCTTTCTTCATGGGAATTAATGTGACAGCCTGAAAATGAATAAAGACCATAAAATTTATGATTAGTCTTTGACATTCCATTTCCTAATCCCTAGGAAGTTCTTTCAATGTCCCTTTACTTGATGTCAAATTTAATTTTATGTGCACATGTAAGAGAAAGATACAGAGGGGAAAGAGAGAGCATGAAAGAAAAAAGAGAAAGAAAAGAAGATGAATAAAAAGTGAGGGTTATATGTATGGCTGCCCACTGAGAGACCCAACAAGATGCTGATGGAAACACATACAGATACTAGCGTCCAACCAATGGACCAAAGTCTGAGACAACTGTGGTTGAATTAGGAAAAGGCTGAAAGAAGGAGAGAAGCTAAGAGGAGGGTAAAGGCCAGTAGTCTCCACTAACCTGGATCCCCAAGATCTCTCAGACACTGAGCCACCAAGCAGGCAGCATACCGGAGCTGATATTAGGCCCCTGATGCATATACAGCAGAGGACTGCCTGGTCTCGGGTCAATGAGAGAAAATTCACCTAATCTTTGAAAGACTTGAGGTCCCAGGGAGTGAAGAGGCTTGGCAGGGGTGTGGGTGTGTGTTGGGGACATCTTCTTGGACACAAGGGGATGAGGAATGGAATGAAGAACTGTCAGAGGGCAGAGCAGGAGGGAAATAATGACTAGACTGTAAAAAACAAAAGATTAAAGATAATTTTAAAATAATGAGGGTTATGTCTAAGTATATTTAAGGATCAATGTGTGAATCTCTTCCTCTGTAACTATGGTTCTGTTCTGCTCCACATCTATGGGTCATTTTAGTATATAGACATCATTATTGCATGCCTATGATATTGAAATTATTTTAATTTGTTGTATTTTTATTTGTATGTTTATGTTGTGTGTGTATACTCTATATGTGTGTGAGTGGGCATGCATATGTGCTTGTGTGTGTGTGTGTGTGTGTGTGTATTTTGATCTAACCAAAAGCACTCAGTATTCTAGGCTGATATACCACCAAAGTACTAAAGACTAGCATATTTTACATGTTTTGTATAGTCTTTAAATACTTTCTAAATTTGCTTTACATTAACTGTTACTTGAATTTTTGTATTTTCTTTGTCAAATAAATTACTATAATCTTAAGAAGCATTTGTCATTTTATGTATACTAAAAACAACTTAAATTTCATTAGGTTTATTGAAGAAAGTGATTTTTTGGAACAACTCTAATACTTAATTTTGATATGAAGATTTCTTACCTTGAACCATTCCCTTCTAAAACTTAAATTGACTTATTATTGTGTCTTCATTTACACATTCATGTTGAATGCTCAGATAGTTTCTGCATAAAAATTGACACTATCCGTAGTGACAGTTCCCAAAGAACTCATATAAAATCCTAATATCCATGCAAGACAGAAATCTAGTGAGCAGGTGGTAAGATACAACTGTTAAATGTGCATCTTAAATGCATTAAGAACATCTGGGTTGCAAATCTTAAGAAAATTATACCACATAAACAAAAAGAAAACAGTCCATTAGACATACATTTACTCAAAGGCTAATCATAAGATTTTTTTTTAGCACTGAAAAAATTTGTCCTTAAGAACATAAATATATTTTATACTCTGTAATAGTTTTTATTTCATTCTTTATAAACAGAAAATATGATTATTAATATATGTATGCATATATATATAGATATATCATAATTGCATTTCTTATGTTTAGAATTTATTATTTTCCGAAATATTGAATTTATATAAATTTTTATTTTGTAGAAGTTCCAAGGATTCTTTTCCTTGTTGCCATTCACATGTTTATGAGTATAGGAATAAGATAGTCAATAAAGCGGCAATTTATTCCAGTGATAAATAGTACTCTATCATGCACTTGAACAGGAAATATACAATGTTAGAATGGAATTCACTAGAAATAAAACTTCAAGCATTTTATTCTTGTAAAATTGTAATTATTACCTTTGATGTAAATAATGTTGTTGCTGTCTAAAGAAAAAATATCCCTAAATTTATATTATCTGATTTTATTATTGTATCATTTTTTTTAAAAATGCTTGTGTAAATAATTCATTTTCTGATATATGTATATATATTTATATATAAAAATTTCATTAAAATATTATTATATCATATCCTTTTCCTGTTCTCTCTTATTGCTTCCTATGACTACCTACTTTGTTTCAAACCTATGGTCTCTTTTTATTATGATATTTACTTATATATGTATAAATATTTTATGAATAAGATGTCACATTGTGTAGGACATTACAAATACATATTTAAGTCTGTATTTCTGGAGCAAACTTCTCTCCTTTACTGATTTTTAAAATACAATATAATCTACCCTAAAGAATGGCTTTGTATTTTAGCATTTAAATCATCTGTATTTAGGGAAATCGATTCAGTACTTCACTCCCAACATAAACTGCATAATCTTTCTCATCTCTGTTTTATTCCTCATTGCCCAAATGTAATTGACTAAAATAAAATTAGTTCAGCTGATCTCTCTTCAGATTGTTGAAGTTATGAGCATTGAGTCCTGACAACATTTTTATAATAATGAAAGATAAAGATCAGCATCATTAAATTATGGAAGAGAGCTGTCTCAGTATTCTTATCGAACCAAATAAATTGACAGAGGTTATTAAGACTCTTCTCACCACAGTTTCTTGAAACCTCATAGTCATCTACTGCAAACTTGGATGCAAACCATTACTTTTGCTATTAAACAATCTTATCTTAAATGTCGATAGTTTAGAGCATTATTTTCTCATTACATACAATGTTTATTTTATGGACTGCAGTTCAACCAGTGTTCTATCAAAACAAAATATAAATTACAAATTCTAAAGGCAAAATGCTCTTTAAATTAAAAGGAAATAAAAACTGTAGGAATAAAAACTAAGTGGACAAAACAGTTATTTGTGGTACTATTTGAGAACACATGCAATTCCAAAATATATAGGTAACAAATGTAACTGATTCAAAAATGACTCAAGAAGCATCGATAAGCCATGGATAAACTACTTTAAAATTTCAATGTGTTGGCTGTAATTACTGGTGAACTATTTCAAGTGTTCCCTGTCAGTAAAGAATATCCACAGTTCAGTGCAGACACTAAATCGTTAGGAAACATAATAGACATATGAATCAGGAATTTAATTCTTTTACATGTAGGAACATTACTGTGGCACAGTTAAAGATATTTTATATTCAGTCAGTCATTACGTGATTTGTTTTGCTTTGTTTAGCTCAGAAAAATATCTATTGTGTAACTATCAAAACAACCTAAATCTTTGAGAACTGTCCCAATGATGTCATATATAAATGATTTTTGAAACCTAATAGAAAAATGAAAGTTTAAAAAAAAACAAAATAAAACAGAGAGGGTGTTGGAGAGATAGCTCAATGGATAAGATTTCATGGTATTTCTTTAGAGGATCTGAGTTCTCAACAATCACCTCTAATGCTACTTCCAAGAATATCTAATGTCTCTGACCTCCACAGGAATCAGTGCTCATAAACACATATCCAGAAAGAGACTCATACACAATAGATTTGTAAAATAAAATCAATATACCTTTAGAAATGAAAATAAAACTCTGTATATACGCTTATATATTTTATGGATGGGCTTGTTCCAGTATTGTAGGGAGCACCAGGACAGAGAAGTAGGAGGGGTTGATAGGAGAATGGGTGGAGGGAAGAGGGCTTAGGGAACTTATGGGAAGGGGGGAACCAGGAAAGGGAAAATCATTTGGAATGTAAACGTAAATAATAGAAAATAATAGATAAATAAATAAATAAATAAATAAATAAATAAAATTTTGGAAAAAAATCTTATTTTAAGTATAGTTGTTGATAAAAATTGGATAGTATGACAAGAAACTAAGCAAAGTTCTTACCCATGGATCAGATCTATGTCCAGGGAGCACATAATCAGTTAAGTAGAGAAGAAGTTATCCTGAGTTATAAAGGGTTCAGTGACACCTTTGTAAGACACAGTGTGAGACTGTCATGTCAAATCAGAGGATGGAGTTGACCTCTTCCAGGAAAGCTGTGTCTAGCCATGGTAACATATAACATGAATAGAGGAGGAGTCCGAAGACAATTTTTGACATGCATTCAATGGAACATAGAAGTGTTAAACCCTTGACTTTTGACATGTTACAATACAAGCTATGAAGCAATAGCTTATTTTTTATTATTTCACCTATTTTTATGGTAGTATGTTAGTAACATTCCCCTTTAAGCAAATAATATCAAGGGTGTCTGGTATGCATGACAGTGTACACCTGCCTAATTCCTCTAGATTCAATGTAAATATTTCTTTGATTGACCTCATGTCATATGTAGTTTACCTGAGAAAAGGCATTCCCATGTATTGCTTGCTTGTCATTAATTTGTTGTGTTGTTCAGACTGGCCTTCAATTTGCAGACTTCCAATGTTTGCCTCTCTATATATGGAGTTACATTTCTGGGCAAGAACATTTCTGATCCAACAGACTCAAGTTTTTATATTTTATCATTATGACAAATTCTCCTGAGTAATGATGTTGATTTTAGAATTTTGAAAATTATTGCCTCTGTCTTAGATCACTCTAATGAAGACAAGATTTGTCACCCAGTAAATGAACTGTATCTCTTTCATGGGCATGTGATAATACTCACAAATTTTTATTCCTTTTGTTTTCTTATATTTTATTTTTTATGGAAGATTCTCACTATGAATTCCTCATCAACCTCAATGTATACACTAAAACATCAAAGCAGTCTGTATAGTTTGTTTGGTTGTTTGAATTTTCTTAAAAAGGAGGAATGTCTGAGCCTGACTGGTTAGGGTATCCAGGACAAAGTCTCTTGTCCTAATTCCAGTAGCAAGAAGAATCCATCAAATGCATCCCTCCTGTCTTAAAATTCACTGCCCTGCAACTATGAGCAGTATTGTTTTTTTTATCTTGATTCTGTTTTAACTCATCAAAGGAATAGGGCAGAGTCCTATTCTTATTTTACAGATGGTGAATCCCAGGCTCACAGAGGTAATAGTTGTTTCTTCTTCTTCTTCTTCTTCTTCTTCTTCTTCTTCTTCTTCTTCTTCTTCTTCTTCTTCTTCTTCTTCTTCCTCCTCCTCCTCCTCCTCCTCCTCCTCCTCCTTCTTCTTCTTCTTCTCCTCCTCCTCCTCCTTATCCTTCTTCTCCTCCTCCTCTCCTCCTCATCCTCTTCATCCTCCTCATCCTCCTTGTCCTCCTCTTCCTCGTCCTCGTCCTTGTCCTTGTCCTCCTCGTCCTCCTCGTCCTCTTCGTCCTCCTCGTCCTCCTCGTCCTCCTCCTCCTCCTCCTCCTCCTCCTCCTCCTCCTCCTCCTTCTTCTTCTTCTTCTTCTTCTTCTTCTCTCTCTCTCTCTCTCTCTCTCTCTCTCTCTCTCTCTCTCTCTCTCTCTCTCTCTTCAGATTATATTTCACTCCTGGTCCACCCTCCAATTGTTCCACATCCCATACCTCCTCCCCACCCTCTGCCTCGACAAAGATGTCCCTACCACCTACCACTCACCCCACCAGACCTCTCAACTCCCTGGGGCCTTCAGTCTCTTGAAGCTTAGGTGCATCTTCTTTGACTGAACCCAAACTCAGCAGTCCTCTGCTGTATATGTGTTAGGGCCTCATATATCTGGTGTTTGCTGCCTGGTTGGTGGTTCAGTATTTGAGAGATCTCATGGTCCAGGTTAGTTGAGACTGCTGGTCCTCCTACAGGGTTGCTCTCTTCCTCAGATTCTTCCAGCTTTTCCCTAATTCAACCACAGGGGTCAGCATCTTCTGTCCATTGATTGGGTGCAAATATCTGCATCTGACTCTTTCAGCTGCATGTTGGGTCTTTCAAAGAACAGTCATGCTAGGTCCCTTTTTGTGAGTGCTCCATAGCCTCAGTAACAGTGTCAGGCCTTGGGACCTCTCCTTGAGCTGAATCCTACTTTGGTCCTCTTGCTGGACCTTCTTTTCCTCAGGCTCATCTCCATTTCTATCCCTGCAGTTCTTTCAGACAGGAACAATTGTGGGTCAGAGTTTTGACTGTGAGATGGCAACCCCATCCCTCACTTGATGCCCTGTCTTTCTGTTGGAGTTGTGCTCTATAAGTTCCCTCTCCATCCCTATCAGGCATGTCATCTAGGGTCTCTTCCTTTGAGTCCTGAGAGTCTCTCGCCTTCCAGGTCTTTCATGAATTCTAGAGGATTCCCCCAACCTCCTACCTCCTGAGGTTGTCTCTTTCCATTTCTTCTGCTGGCCCTCAGGGCTTCAGTCCTTTTCCTTTACCCAATACCAGATCAGGTTCACCTCTTTTCCCACCCCTGTCCACTTTCCTGCCCAGGTCCCTCTCTGCCTCCTCCTTTGTCATTGCTTTCTTCTCTCCCAATTAGGCCTGAGGCATCCTCACTTGGACCATTCAGCTTATCAATCTTTTTGAGTTTTGTGGACTGGATCTTGGATATTCTATACTTTTTTTGGTTAATATCCACTTATGAGTGAGTATATAGAACATATCATGCATGTCCTTTTGTGTGTGAGTTATATCACTCAAGATGATATTTTCTAGTTCCATCCATTTGCATGCGAAACTCAGGATGTCTTCATTTTTTTTCTTTTTTTTTTCTTTTTTTTTTTTTTTGGTTTTTTGGATTTGGTTTTTTGGAGACAGGGTTTCTCTGTATAGCCTTGGCTATCCTGGAACTCACTCTATATACCAGGCTGGCCTCGAACTCAGAAATCCTCCTGCCTCTGCTTTCCAGACTTCTGGGATTACAGGTATGTGCCAACACCACCTGGCTGCAGATGTCCTCTTTCTTAATGGCTGAGTATTATTCCACTGTGTATTCTAGAATACAAGCAGACTTCTACAATTCTTCATCTTATTACTTCATCATAGCAGCTGCAGTCTTTCTGTTGTTAGATTATGAGACAACAATAATGATCTCTACTTTGGCTTTCAGCTTCACATTGTTATACCTTTAGGCTTTGTGGTGTGTGTGTGTGTGTGTGTGTGTGTGTGTGTGTGTGTGTGTTAAAAATCAATGTGTATATTTGGTATTAAAATATTAATTATAAAATAGTGTATACTAATACAACACCACATTAGTATACATTTCAATATATTTATATGGAATCAAATTAGTAAGAAATTGTCTGAAATCAACAGTATAAGCTTTTCAAGGAAATGCAAATTTCACATTTAGTGCAGAGATACAAGTAACTGGATGAAGCCAGAGACAATTATTTTGAGTTGGGCAAGCCAGGCTCTGAATGCCAATGGTGGAATATTTTTCTTCATTTGTGGAAGTTAGCTTTTAATTTTCACATGCATATATTACATTTGGAATACCTATCATGGTCAGGAAATAAATAAGAGGCTATAATATTTCAAAAGATGGAAAATAGAACCAACTTTTATAAAATGCCCAACGGGAAGGATGATACAGGGAGATTACAGGAGGATTTGGACAATGGGAAGAGAATGGAACGTAAAGATGGCGATATAAAAGGAATGATTTTGAAAATCCCACAAGAAATAGCAAACTTGTTTTCACATTACGTTTAAGAAAAACATGAAATTTGTCATATAATATCACTATAAAGTTTAAACACATTTATTTTTATTGCATATTATTTTATTCATTATTTTCTTACTTCTATTAATATATAATCAATTGCTTAAATACCTATTGATGACAAATAAATTGATCATGAGTAGAAAACTGAGTATGTGAATTTGAATTTTGAAATAAAATATGTGCATTACTAAATTAATTTTAATATTTCATCAGAGTGTTGATTCATCATCTGATTTTTCTTTATTTACATACAACTATATGTTTTATTAAGCAGCTAATGATCAGAGGCATGATATTTTGCTTAGAAATTCCCAAGTGCTATCAAATTTTAAGTAATTCAGTAAATATTAGGTACAAGTAATAAAAATTTAATACCAAGTCTTTCCATTTATATCATTAACAATCCAATTTTAATGGAAATTTGTGAAGAACCAGTGCAACTTTGGTGAACATTAACTTGTACTAGATGTGCTAAAATCTACATGTGACACACTGGTTAATTTAATGTTCACTAAAAAAATCAATGGACCATGAGAGTTAAATATACATTCAGTTGAGAAGATATATTTTAATTATAATTATAAGTTAAATAATGCTTTGCCACAATGAAACATACATATTTCCGGTCAGAATTTTAGTTTCACAAATTACAATATGGCTAAAGAAATTTTTTCTGTCCTCTCTCCATTAGGTTTAACTTCCTTTATAAACTCTAGTTTCTTAAGAAAAATAAATCCAGAAAACTGCAGCAAAAAGAGCTTGTTCCTAAACCCTTCCAGCTGAATACTGAAAACAGCAAAATGTTAATATCTGTAATGAAAATATTGTTACTGAACTAGGTGTAGGGAAAATAGAAATGAAATCAGGGGTTACTAACTCAAAGGTCTAATTTTCTGTGATTTGCATGTCTCAGAAATTGGTAGCTTCCGTAAAAGAGTCCACTGCACGCATTTGACATGGTTCCTGATTGCCACCTAGTTTGACTAGTTTGACTACCCACTGATCATAAATTAAATTTCAGAATACAGTGCATTTATCTGTAACAATTCTTCTGAGGCCCTTAGTTTCTCTCTTGTGTGTAAACCAGTGCAATAATATCATCAATTATTAGCACTCATTTGTGTCTTCATAGTAACCACACTCATCTACACTGATAGAGCTGAAGTCAGCTAAATCCTTATAATTTAGAAACCATGAACCATATATAGATACCATGAACACCAGAGCTCTGCTACCATAGAACTATGTATATTTATAATCATTTTTTTAACCTTTTTTTCCCCACTGCTGTCACATCTTAACCCTAGCTGTAATCAAACCACTTAAATTACAGTTCCTCTAAAATTAACAGAATTTATTAGGATAGAGTATCATATTGTTAACCTATTTATATATGAAAGAGATAAGAAAAACTTCTTCACTTTAATAACCACATCTAAGTCAACCAAAGGCTTTATGATATAAATTAGCAGACATTAACACCAAACATGATAATATGTGTGAAATTGAGACTAAGATTTAATTTGAGAAAGAAAATGATAGTTACTAAGTTTGACACTATTTTTTAGATTTTGCAGATTTTAATTTTTTTATTTCTTAAATTTAAACTCAAATATAATTAAATCAATTCCTCCTCATTCCCTCTCACTTCTACCTCTCCTGTGTCTCCACTCTCCTTTCCAAATTCATGGGTAAAGTCTCTTATTATTAGTATTATATTTTGTAGAAATTATTATTTTAAGTACATTATTAAATAGATTATTGGTTCCATCCCCACAGCCAGGTACTGATCTGGGTGAGTAATATGGTTATACACTTGATGGTACACCTTGTCATCCACTGATTAGCTACTAAAAATGTGGAGTATAATGAATAACTTTTATTTTAGAGAAAAAATTAACTTTCTAATTTCATACGTTCTTAAATACTTATATTACTTACATACAACATTACACATTCAAGCACTGCACAGATTCAATAATAAATGAACACTATTTCCAATGTTTTCTTTTTTTCTTTACTTATTTATTAATTTTTTGTGGTTTTTCCGAGACAGGGTTTCTCTGTGTAGCCCTGGCTATCCTAGAACTCACTCTGTAGACCAGGCTGGCCTTGAACTCAGAAATCTGCCTGCCTCCCAAGTCCTGGGATTAAAGGCATGTGCCACAACTGCCGGGCTTCTTTTCCTTTTTCCAAAAAAAGTTCCATTTTGTTACAAATGAAATCAAACTTTTCAAATTGCAAGGTTGTTACCTTGCACAAAGCTAAAGTCCAAGTGGATCAAAAACCTCAATATAAACCTGGATACACTGAATCTAATAGAAGAGAAAGTGGGAAAGATTCTTGAACTAAAATTTCCTAAGAAGAACTCCAATGACTTAGGCTCTAAGATCAAGAATTGATAAGTGGGACCTCGTGGAACTGGAAAGCTTCTGTAAGGCAAAGGACATAGTCAATAAGACAAATCAGCAACCTACAGATTGGCAAAAAAACTTCACTAACCCCACATCCAATGAGGGCTAATATCCAAAATTTATAAAGAAAACAAGAGGCTAATCACACACACACAAATAAAAATTAAAAAATGGGGTATAGAACTAAACTGAGATTTCACAACTGAGGAATTTCGAATGGCTGAGAAGAGCCTAAAGAAATGTTCAAAGTCCTTAGTGATCAGAGAAATGCAAATCAAAATGACCCTGAGATTCTACCTTACACCAATCAGAATGTCTAAGATCAAAACCTTAGGTGACAACACATGTTGCAGAGGATGTGGAGAAAGAGGAACACTTCTCCATTGCAAGTGACATTGCAAACTGGTACAACCACTCTGGAAATCAATCTGGAGGTTCCTCAGAAAATTGGAAATAGATCTTCCTGAAAACCCAGCAACACCACTCTTGGGAATATAGCCAAAAGAAGCCCCACCATGCCACAGGGGCATGTGTTCCACAATGTTCATAACAGACTTATTTGTGATATCCAGAAGCTGGAAACAACCCAGATGTCCCAGAACAGAATAATGGATACAGAAAATGTGGTTCATTTACACAGTGGAATAAACTACTCATCTATTAAGAATAAGGACATCCTGTGTTTTGCAGGCGAATGGATAGAACTAGAAAATATCATCCTGAGTAAGGTAACTCAGACACAAAAGAACATGCATTAATTACAGGATAGAAATTGAGAGGAGCCTGAGGAAAAGAAGGTCCAGGAACAGGCATAAGGTGGGATCCAGCTCGAGGCCCTAAGACCTGACACTATTACTGAGGCTATGGAGGACTCACAAAAAGGGACCCAGCATGACTGCACTATGGAAGTCCCAACAAGCATCTGAAAGAGTCAGATGCAGATATTTGCACCCAACCAATGGACAGAAGCAGCTGACCCCTGTGGTTGAATTAGGGAAAGGCTGAAAGAAGCTAAGGAGGAGGGTGACCCTGTAGGAAGACCAGCAGTCTCAATTAATCTAGACCCTTGAGATCCTTCAAACACTGGACCATCAAACATGCAGCATACACCAGCTAATATGAGGCCTCCAAACCACACATACAGTAGAGGACTGTCAAGTCTTTGTTCATTCAGAGATGATATACGTAACCCTCAAGAGACTGGAGGTCCCAGGGAGATTAGAGGTCGGGGGAGGGGAATGGAGAGTAGGCACAGCCACATGGAGACAGGGTGGTGAGTAGGAGGTCTGGGATGCAGAAGAGTTGGAGGGTGGACGGTGGGGGAGGAAGATGAAATATGGGGTGTAAAAAAATAAATAAATTTTAAAAATAATTTTCATTCTGTTACAAATCAAATCATGCTTTGAAAATTGCAAGGTTAATATTGGATCAGGTTTAAGCTGGATAACTGCAGTTCATGGCAGCTCAGAACACGGAACCTGAGAATAGGCTGCATCTTTAGAGAGAGACCGCATTGATTTCAAAAAGGCTTCACAGTAAATGCTGCACCCCTTCTGATTGTTCTCACACGCACTGCTTGCCTATATTGATAACTTCCTCTCCATTGCGGTTCTAAATTGCTATTGTGGAAGCATAATGATGCTGAACATTTGTGGCACAGATGATAGGGTAATGTGTAAAGCCTGTGAGCCCTGTTCTTTGTAGACGTACTAATAACCTCTTTAATCATTTCTGTTCACAATACCACAGATTCTGAAGCAGAACTGGCCTAATGATAAACTAATATATGAAGTATACCATTTAACAATCTGAAAAGAAATAATCTCAATTATTTTTCCATCCATTACCCTATATGCCATTTTTTTCCCTAACAATGTTTCTAATAGACCTGAAGCAATTCTTGAACTCTAAGTTTGTGTTGTCTTCTCTACCTAAATAATATTGACCCTGGTGATTTTCTTTACCTTGTAACACAGAAGATATGCTTTAACGATCTTTCAAACAATAGTCAGTGCTTCAAAAATCAAGTATGTTTTTTGTTTAAAATGAGGAGACTTAAATGCAGGAATTGTTACAATTTAAAGTAACTAAGGCAACAAATCCGCAAACTGTATCAAGTTGTAAATTAATTTGAGATTATTTTCAGGGGGTTGATTTTGATGTTTTGGCAAATAATCAGCAGGAACTCATGTAATACGGTGGTACAAACTGACTCAGTAGGACTTCTCGAGCTAGTACTCATATTTGCATCGCAAAGTCCTTTATTGCCTTATCAATCTCCCCAGGTCTGTTTTATATTGAGCATGTCTCAATGGGTAACTCAACCTAACCTTGAACTCATAAACCCCTACTTTACCCTCACAAGGCCTAAGTTTCAGATTTATACTACTATACACAAGTGTTGCATTGATCACACTGTGATCCCCAAGATTTTGTGGTTTACTGGTAAAACCTGTTTCTAGTGGTGGCATGGCTCAGCCTAGCAAACGCTTTTACTCCCCCTGCCTGGAATACAGACATGACCTCAGTACACATCTTTTATCCCCAATGATGAAGGTAAAGTTAGTTTGTTGAAAGAAGCAGCCATGTTTAAAAATGATTTCTAATTGAGTGGAAGACAAAATAACAAACCTGAGAAAAATTTGATGGAAGATACGCCCAACTCTCAGGAGAAAATAGAAGAACGCCATCGATTCCTAGGCCGAAACCTTAATGGAGGTCAGACCATTTAATACTTTGGGCACACCTCTCCTCCCAGACTCCCTGGGCTGAGGGCTGGGGAAGTTGTCTGGTGGTTCTTGGCTCCACTGCTCAGGCAGCTGGGTGGGTCACCTGCTTAATTCAGGAATTCATAGACCTGTAGGAACAATGAACTTCTTCACTCTGAGCACTCCTCCCTAGGATAAAAATTCCTGCTGTAACCTACTTCCCTATTATGCCCCAATGTCAGATTCCTGCCTGAAGCCTTTGTCCTTGGCCAATGTCAAGTTCCTACCAGGTGGCATAACACCCCAATATGGCTCTGTACAGTATCCCAGAGAACTGTTGTGCTAGGTTACCCTTGCAAATATAGGACAATGTCATTAATAGTTTAGGTGTGAGTTCTCTGCATGATTTGATTATTAATTGGGCCATTTTTTGGCCATTCTCATAGTTTCTGCCCCAACTTTAACCCTGAACATCTTGAAGGAAGGGCAAAAGATTTTGTAAAGATTTTGTTACCATTGCACTAGCATAACTTATATACAGGATGTCTTGATAGATCAAAACATTTGTGGCTGGGTATAGCTGGCTTGCTTCTCCTTTGGTAGCATAAATAGTACCTCTCTGCAGGGCTTTAGGGAGAGAGTAGCTCAACTCTCATGTTGTGTAAGTGTTGTCTTCAACAATGAGACTCTTCTGGCAGTTTGTGGAGAACAACCTATGAGTCTCAGAAAGAGTCAGGTTTCTTCTGTGGGTCCCATGGAACCCATGGAACTTTGGCTGATATCTCAATATGATATAATCCAATCACTGTAATGCAAACTTCATTTGGTTCCAGGAGATAGGTATATGGCACTCTGTCTCCCCTATTATCTTACAATTTTACTTAGATCACCCTCATGTATCAATGTATAGGAAACTTCTACAGTATTATGTTTCCATATCAAAACTCCAATACCCTTAGTTGCAGCAGAGTGAGGAGAGGCCACAGATGGTATTCTGTTATAGGACTGGATATGGAGGAGAGAAGGGAGATCTGAAGCTCAGCAGCTCTTATGTTGACCTGCTTGCTCTTGGCTGGTGGGTTCCCAGAGAAAGCCTGTTGGAGACACCAGGATAACAGGATGACTGTAAAAAAAAAAGGTTGGGAAAGAAGGTCTGTGTGCTCTGAGAGAGATAGGGAAGAAGAAGAGGGGCAGGCTTCCATAAGTAATCTACTAAAGAGATAGGAGTATAAACAGAGTATTGGATATGGATGAGAGTGAGAGAGGTACAGTTGTCCAGTTAATTCACCTGCTTCCCTGGCCTGCACTATGTTAGTTCATTTTATTTGCATTATATTAGGCAAACTGCTTAAGGATGCTGTCAACCGTGTTACTAATGAACAATAATAATTGGAAAGGGACTCCAGATTTAAATACAGGCCAATATTTTTTATAATGATCTGGTTTCTAATACCTGCATTGGTAACTTTAGTAATTAGATGTGCAGTGCACAGTGCTTGAAATATCTTTTATTTATGGAGTTTGTTTTGAAGGTGTTGGACCCTTGGTGATGATGTGAAATTCTTAATGGATGCTGTATTTTGTAGATTTTATCCTGTATCTGAGCTTTAACCTTGGAAGACAGTCGCTCACAAATTACTTTGAAATTTCTATAAGGACTGACTCAACTGTTCTATCAAGAATACAATAGGAGGGACAGAATCAGGAGAGAGAGAAGAGAAGGGCAGAGGGCCAGGAGAATGAATGGAAAACTCCAGCTGCCAGGGTAGGGTAGAGGTTAGAGGAAATCTCTAGGAAGCCCCAGAGACCTGGGATGGAGGAGGATCCCAGGAGTTAATGCAGGTGACCTTAACTAAATTGCCTAGTGGTGGGGACATGAAACAAGAAGAGGCTACCTACTGTA
The DNA here is from genome assembly GCF_947179515.1 of Apodemus sylvaticus. NCBI lineage: Eukaryota > Metazoa > Chordata > Mammalia > Rodentia > Muridae > Apodemus > Apodemus sylvaticus. The sequence goes on along the minus strand of NC_067486.1, from coordinate 16,023,284 downwards.
TATAGGATATCTCCTATATACTGTATCCTCCCAATGGGGAGATAAGGACATCAACCCAACCGAGAAACATGCCACCCAAAATTTATCCTGGGTAAAGGAAAAGCAGGGATGGAGCAGAGACTAAAGGAATGGCCAACCAATAACGAACTCCGCATGAAATCCATTCAATAGGCAAGCCCAAATCCCTGACCTGATTTATGTCAGACATGAGCCTAGCATAACTGTTTTTTGAGGGGCTCTACCCATCAGTTGACTGCAACAGATGCAGATACCCACAGCCAAATATTGACTAACTCTCATGGAATAGTTGGGGGAAGGATTGAAGGCCTTGAAATGACTGGGAATCCCACAGGAAGATCAACAGATTCAACTCACCTGAACACCTGGGAGCTCTCAGAAACTGAGCCACCAACCAGAGAACATACAGTGACTGGGATGAGAACCCCTGAACATATATAGCAGAAGTGCAGCATAGTTTCCATGGTTTCTATATATGGTCTCAGTGGCAGAGGATGGGCTTAATATAGCAAAGAAAAATGATGGGCCAGGGGTATACACAGGGGGCCACACCTTCTCAGAGGAGAAGGAGAATGGGGGAGGGACACTATGTGGTGGAACCAGGGGGAGCAACATTTAGGATGAAAAAAATAAGAGGCAAATCTTAGGATCTCTCCACAGATAAAGAGTTGGCTTGCATAGTTTCCCTTCATCTTCTCAAAATGGAAGCCCAGATCACTGATTTGATTGGTGTTTTTGTTTTTGTTTTTTGTTTGCTTTCAATTTGTTAAATTATGCATTCAGTGATATGCAAAACAATAAATTAAATAAAAAGTAATATAGTATAAATTAGAGAATTTTACCATTGTGATTTCTTATGTAGAAAAATATTATAGTATCTATTTTTATACAGATTCTAACCTAAAACCTAGAAAACAGGTAGTTGGAGAAAGATATACAAATAATAATGAGATATACAAATAAATCTATCTTTGGAATAATAGCATATTTCATGATTTGAGTGTTTTATAGAAATGACAACAGATTTTAACTGCATGGAGAAAATTTAACTATTGGAAAACAAATATATTCAATAAATTGAAAGTCTTACTAATATATGCATAATAAACCATCTGGTTACTTTGACTTCAATTAAACTTTATTAATTGAATATGTGTGTTTTTCAGTGTTTATTAAATTTTTCCTATAATTCCAAATGTGTGTAGAGTAACAACATATGCAGAAAATCTAGCATGTTTAGAATGTGTTTAATAACATTGTCAAAGATAATCAAACTCTTAGGCAGTAAGATAGCTCAGTTACTGTGACAAATTGAGCATGGATTTCTTCTCTTTTAATTAGTAGAAATCTTATGGTACACTAATTAAGGTTATCTTTTGTACAGAGCCATATTGGGGCAGTCTTGCACTTGGTCAGAGTTTGACTTTGGTCAAGGTTAACTTCTCCCAGTTAGCCAGGATCCTTCTCCACCCAGGGTGGAGCGCTCGAAGTAAAGGTTAAGTTCATTGTTCCTCCAGGTCTAGGAATTCCTGAATTAAGCAGGTGACCCACCCAGCTGCCGGAGCAGTCAAGACGAGGACCTCCAAGAGAAGCTAGACAACTTCCACCGGAACTCAGCCTGAAGTCTGGGGGGAAGGGTTTGCCCAAACTGTTAAAAGGTCTGGCGCCATTAAAGTTTGCGGCTTTGATCAGTGAACATTGTCTTAGCCGCACCTTCTTTTCGCCCCTCTTCCCTATAACCCCAAAATTCTCTCAACAGGTAACCCGGTTTACATGTGGCTGCTGGCAGCTACAATCTTTAAAATTGACAATGTGTTTTCATTTAAAAAACAAATTTCCTTTACAGAATATTTACAGTATAATTAAAATTCAGAATCTTTTGCTAAAAAGTATTTAACTTTTCTTATATTAACTCTCAGATACATTTTTATGTTTATTACTACATTTTTTCCAACTTTCTGACCAAAACTATGGAAAGAACTCATAAATGTGGCCATATGCAATTCTGAGCTTCTAAATTAAAAATGATTAGGATAAATATTTACTAAATTTCTGTAACCTCTGCACAATATATCATTTATGCTCACCAGTGAACATATAGTTTTTCCCTCAGTGTTCTCATGATATTTGGAGATATTTTATATAATTATTTTCCACACTAATGATATGTTGCTGGCATTTTATAAATCAGAAAAAGAAAAGTACCAAAGAATACAATATTTCCATATTAAATTTTCTTAGAGTATTGTTTGGTTTCCAGAACAAGAATACTTAGTTTATTCTATTTCAACCTATGATATGAAAAACAAATCAGATGTAAAGACACCAAGTATTGGATTTTTGAGGATTTTTATTTAAAACTATTAAAAGGCATTTCAAGATTTCCCTTAAAATGGAACTGGTATATCCAAAACAAGAATATAAATCTGTGTCGTAAGTGTTAGGAAATATATTAACACTTAGAAAATTTTGTAATCTTGTAACTAAAGGAAAGTTTATGTTTTGAATGAAATTTAAATGAACCTATGTTTTTAAGCATTAATAGTGATATTCAAAACTCAATTTTTTATTAAATGTTTAAAATATGTATAGAATTTTATTTTCACTATACAATATTTACAGATTCAGATTTAAAATTTTAGGAAAATAATCATTCCCTTTAAGAAGAATATTTTTGAACTGGGTATGGCACTCATAAGGCTAACTGAGGCAGAACATAATATATGACATAAAATTAGAGAGAATATCATGCCATTTGAAATGTAAGTAAAGCAAATATCTAATTAAAAAATAAAAATGAAAGTGGGCAAATAAAAAAAAAGATTCTTTGAATAGAGAAACAACATGTATGTTGTCCATGTGTGTGTGTGTGTGTGTGTGTGAACATGAGTGACGATGCATATATACCTCTATTAAAGTCATATATAAAGCCTCTGAACCTGGGGTTTCATTCCTTCTTAATTTTTGAGACAGGGTCTCCTACTGTCCTCTGCTTTCCATTTCAGCTTTGTTAGCTAACATCCTCAATGGTTTCTGTTTTGTATTTTTTTGTTTTTGTTTTATGGTTTGTGGTTTGCCTTTGGTTTTTGGTGTTTCCTTTCCTGAGAAGACAATCCTTGACGAAAAACATTTTAATGCATTCTTTGAAAGATTTATGAAGTAATGGTATCATCTCATCAAAAATAATTACAAAATAGCAATACACAGAGCATAATTAAAAATGTTATGCATCCAGAAAAATCAGGAAATAGGTAACAAGAACTTCTTTCGAGTGTATATGAGGACATGTTTAAATGGACCAAACCTTCCCAGTCCCAAGGTCCATATGACTAGAATTCAAACGAATGTCCCTGGAGCCTGCAAAGTATTGTTATGCTACAGCTCAGTGAGTTCCCACCTCTGTGTCATTTGAAACCACACCATTTTCACTCAAGTGATATCCTGGGAAATTTTTATACAGCAGATTCTGAACAGACTCACAGCAGCTTGAAAATTTTAGGACTATAAGTCATTTACCTTCATGAAGGGATATCTCATTACTTAAGAAGAGGAATAGAACAGCATAAGATGTATTTCCTACAAAGGTCATTTAAAGTTTTCCTTGAAAACTTTATAAATAAATGTTTCATTTTACTTATTTACATCAATTAATCAATTTAAAATTTTTCCTGATACACTTGCAGTGGTAGTGTGAAATTATTATGAAAGTTCAGGCTTATATTATCAGAAGCGTTAAAGGGATAAATAACATATCAGAGATACCAAAAGTATAATAACAGAGATGCTACCATGAAAAATCATATTCATTTGTTTAGGACCTTATATAACCTCCTATTATTCAGTAACTTACTTTTAAACATATTTAACTTTTACATATGTCATAAATGTTGACCGTTTTGTATTGTTTGTTGCTGTGGTGGTTTGAATGAAATGTTCCCTTTACTGTGGAGTATTTAAATACTCCAAAGAACTGTTTGAGTCAATTTACAATGTATGATATTGCTGGAAAGGGCACATCACCGAAGGAGAGCTTTGAGAATCTAAGGACTAGTGCTTTTATTTCTGTTTTTAATTTTTCCAATAGTTTGTACTTTTAGTCACTTCACATCCCCAACAAAGACACTTTTCCCTCTTCTCTCCCGTGCCACCCTTACAAATCCCTCTTTCCATTGCCCTGTTCTCTTCTTAGAAGAGCAGAATCCCCATTGGGTACCACCACACCCTAGGGCATCTTGTCCCAAAAGGACTAGGTACAAAGTCTCCTGCTGAAATTGAAATTGAACCAGGCAGTCTCCTCCATTTTTGTCCTTACCTTTCTTTTAGACAGGTACAATTTTGGGTCAAAATTTTTGAAGGTGAACTGGTGTCCTAATCCCTTCACTGGGAAGCCCTGTTTCACTACTGGAGGTGGTCTCCTCCGACAGTTAAGGTCACTCTAAATTGAGTCCTTGGAGCCTCTCATATCCCAGAGCTTGGGGACTTTCAAGAGGTTCCCTCAAGCCCCTACTACCACCACCCACTCCTGTCAGCTGCATATTTCTACTCATTCTCCTGGTCCTCTGGGCTTCTTTCTGGCCTTTTCCCATACCTGATCCTGCTTTTTCTCATTCCTCTCTCCTGTCCCACACAGGTGTCTCCCTCCCTCTGAATCCTCTCATGATTATGTCCCCCCCCCCAAGTGGGATTAAAGCATCTTCACTTGGGCCTTCCTTCTTATTTAACTTTTAGTGTCTGTGGGTTGTATTATAGTTATTCTATACTTTTTAAATAATGTGTACTTATTAGTAAGTACATATCATGCATGCCATCTTCAGTGTAGGTTATCTCGCACAGGATGCTTTTCTAGTTCCATCCACTTGTCTGAAAAACTAATGATGTGCTCCTTTCTAATAAGTGAAAAAGTCAATGCCAGAGTGGTATATTTACACAATGGAATATTACTCAGCTATTAAAATCAATAAATTCATAAAATTCTTAGGCAAATGGATGGAACTGGAAAATATTATCCTGAGTGAGGTAACCCAATCACAAAAAGACATGCATAGTATGTACTCACTGATAAGTGGATATTAGCCCAGAAGCTTGGAATATCCAAGATATAATTCACAGACCACATGAAGCTCAAGAAGAAAGTAGGCCAAAGTGTGGATACTTTGGTCCTTATTAGATGGGGTATAAAATACCCATGGGAGGAAATAGACAAAGTGTGGAGCAGAGTCTGCAGGAAAGACCATCCAGAGACTGCCCAACCTGGGCATATACATATATGCCCATATACAGTTACCAAACCTAGACACTATTGTGGATGCAAACAAGTGTTAGCTGACCAGAGTCTGATATATCTGTCTCCTGGGAGGATCTTCCAGTGCATGACAAATTCAGATGTGGATGCTCGCAGCCAACCAAAGAACTGAGCATGGGGTCCCCAATGGAGGAAATAGAGAAAGGACCCAAGGAGCTGAAGGAATTTGTTCCATAGGAGGAATAACAATCAGAACCAACCAGTAGCCCCAGAGCTCCCAGAGACTTAACCACCAACCAAAGAAGACACATAGAGGGACCCATGGCTCCAGCCGCATAGGTAGTAGTAGATGGCCTGGTTGTATATCAGTGAGAGGAGAGACCCTCGGACCTGTGAAGGCTCATCGCCCCAGTGTAGGGGAATGCCAGTTTAGGGAAGCAGCAGTGAGTTGGTTAGTGAGCAGTGTGAGGGAGATTGGACAGAGGCGTTTTGGCAGAGAAGGGAATAACATTTGAAAAGTAAATAAAGAAAATATCTAATAAAAAATTGAAAATAAAATAAAGTCAATGTCATTGCATTATGTAATTGGTCTAATTTTTCTCTTCCATATTGCTTTTTTGGAGGAATTACGGTTTTTTATTATTATTATTTTAATTTATTTACATTTCAAGTGTTACCCCTTACCAGGTTATAACGTTTCCTGGAAACCCCGTCTCCTATTCACACCCTCCCCCGCTTCTATGAGTGTGTCCCTCCACCCACCCACCCATTCCTACCTCCCTGCCATATAACTTTTAAGGTAGATAATCTGGCATAATTCCTTGCTGGATAAAATGTTTCAAATATATTAATTTTGTGTTTATGACTGCTTAGGTAAATTTCATCTCAAAGTGTTAATTTGTTTTCTGAACTTCATAAGAAAATAATCATCCATCTAAATGTAGAGGTTGACTATCCTAATATTATTCAATAAACAGCATTTTACATCAGGCAAAATCTAGAAACTTTAATAACTTTTGGTAACAAATTGTTTCTTCCTTGCTTTATCTTAGCCAAGTAAAAGTGACCACTTCTTTTTTTTTTTAAATTTTTTTTATTCGATATAATTTATTTACATTTCAAATGATTTCCCCTTTTCTAGCCCCCCCACTCCCCGAAAGTCCCGTAAGCCCCCTTCTCTTCCCCTGTCCTCCCACCCACCCCTTCCCACTTCCCCATTCTGGTTTTGCTGAATACTGTTTCACTGAGTCTTTCCAGAACCAGGGGCCACTCCTCCTTTCTTCTTGTACCTCATTTGATGTGTGGATTATGTTTTGGGTATTCCAGTTTTCTAGGTTAATATCCACTTATTAGTGAGTGCATACCATGATTCACCTTTTGAGTCTGGGTTACCTCACTGAGTATGATATTCTCTAGCTCCATCCATTTGCCTAAGAATTTCATGAATTCGTTGTTTCTAATGGCTGAATAGTACTCCATAGTGTAGATATACCACATTTTTTGCATCCACTCTTCTGTTGAGGGATACCTGGGTTCTTTCCAACATCTGGCAATTATAAATAGGGCTGCTATGAACATAGTAGAACATGTATCCTTATTACATGGTGGGGAGTCTTCTGGGTATATGCCCAGGAGTGGTATAGCAGGATCTTCTGGAAGTGAGAAGTGCCCAGTTTTCGGAGGAACAGCCAGACTGATTTCCAGAGTGGTTGTACCAATTTGCAACCCCACCAGCAGTGGAGGAGTGTTCCTCTTTCTCCACACCCTCTCCAACACCTGCTGTCTCCTGAATTTTTAATCTTAGCCATTCTGACTGGTGTAAGATGAAATCTTAGTGTTGTTTTGATTTGCATTTCCCTAATGACTAATGAAGTTGAGCATTTTTTAAGATGCTTCTCCGCCATCCGAAGTTCTTCAGGTGAGAATTCTTTGTTTAACTCTGTACCCCATTTTTTAATAGGGTTGTTTGGTTTTCTGGAGTCTAACTTTTTGAGTTCTTTATATATATTGGATATTAGCCTTCTATCTGATGTAGGATTGGTGAAGATCTTTTCCCAATTTGTTGGTTGCTGATCTGTTCTCTTGATGGTGTCCTTTGCCTTACAGAAACTCTGTAACCTTATGAGGTCCCATTTGTCAATTCTTGCTCTTAGAGCATACGCTATTGGTGTTCTGTTCAGAAACTTTCTCCCTGTACCGATGTCCTCAAGGGTCTTCCCCAGTTTCTTTTCTATTAGCTTCAGAGTGTCTGGCTTTATGTGGAGGTCCTTGATCCATTTGGAGTTGAGCTTAGTACAAGGAGACAAGGATGGATCAATTCGCATTCTTCTGCATGCTGACCTCCAGTTGAACCAGCACCATTTGTTGAAAAGGCTATCTTTTTTCCATTGGATGTTTTCAGCCTCTTTGTCGAGGATCAAGTGGCCATAGGTGTGTGGTTTCATTTCTGGATCTTCAATCCTGTTCCATTGATCTTTTTGCAATTTAATTTTAAATTGTGTTATGTGCATGTGTGCATCTAAGCACTGTGTGCCTGTGCATTTGTGTGTGTGCGTGTATATGTAACTGTGTTTGTGCATACATGCATATGTGTGTGAATATGTGTTGTGCAATCGTGTGTGTGCAGAATGGATGGCATAAGTTTCAAGCCCTCTGGAGCTTCTGGTAACCTAGTTCTTAGTCACCAACATTTGGATACTTTAACTAAGACCCAGAGCTGTTTCCACATCTTTTTTTTTTTTGAGACAGGGTTTCTCTGTACAGCCCTGGCTGTCCTGGAACTCTCTCTGTAGACCAGGCTGGCCTCAAACTGAGAAATCTGCCTGCCTCTGCCTCCCAGTGTGCTGGGATTACAGGCATGTGCCACCACTGCCTAACATTGTTTCTGCATTCTTAATCATAGAAATCTCTATCTAATCTTATCATTTTCATACTCTTGAAAATGTGTATCCTCTATTTTGTATTTTGTAAGTAGTCAAAGTTGGTACAAATCTAAGGCGAAGGACATGTGCTAACTTGGAGTAAGAAATGTAGAAATTGCCTTCCTTACACAATTTTTATCTTCATAACTTTTACAATAGTTTTTGTGAGGTTAAATTTCATTCAGGTGTTTCTTTTGAATTTGTAAACTTTATTACTAAAATCCTGCAATCAAATTAAACTATTAGACCTGCAACTGAAACATGTTATTATGACAATTTTATCTTTATCTACATATAGTATTTTTGATTGAATACTTCTTCCCAAGATAGTTACTAGAACAAAAAAAAAAACCCAGATAAAATATGTGTTATTACATAAGATTCTAACTTATATAGATACTAATAAAAATGCATTTTAAGTAACATCCTTCCTTCCTTACACTCCCAGTAGGTAATCTTCAATAAATAATTTCTTATCTCTTTGATAATCATTCACTCTTAAGTTGCTGGCCACTGTATTTCAGTCAGAGACAGCTGTAGAGTAAATCAAGCATCAAATAGACTGTAATTCACCCATATTCACTCTGGAGTGCTTTTACCGCAAGGTTATATAGATGTCATAGAATTCCTTGATTAACATTCTTTTGGGGTGAGCAATATTTCAGTGCAAGCCCTTGATGCAGAACTGAATCAATGAAGTTCAGTTGGTATGAAAATCAACTTTACTGAACCCTACAGAGCAGTGAGCGTGACAAAATCCACTCAGAAAGAGTGGTTATTTCTTGTTTCATATTTTACTTTGAGTAATGTTACTTGAGGATGATTTTATTATGTCTCTTTTCACTGGAAAACAGTTATTACCACTCTGGCATAGAATATATACAATAGTGATGATGCACCAACATGTCTGTGCAATGTTAGGCTTCATGACTCTTAGATATCAAGAAAGCAAGGATGGTCAGGGACACTTAAATCATTTTAATTTAAAATCCTCTCACCCATTAATCTCTTATGTCATTTTTTCTCAATACCAATTTCTCCTTCCTTAATCCCCACTAGCTTTATTAACAGTTTTAGTAAAGTTGACAATAAAGAAAAAATATATTGCTTCAGTTTAATGATTCCAGAAAAAAGACTGCATCACTTTCAGCACTAAACTGAACAAATGCTGAGTTCAAGTTTCCTCAAATCTGTATCTTGATTTATTTGTTCTTTCCTTTGTTCATGTAGCCATCAGTGTCAAAACAATGGTACCATAGACTTTATTACCTCACCAAAAATATTTGATCTTTAAAAGAAACAAAACCAGAACAGGGAAGTGGGAAGGGTTGGGTGGGAAAACAGGGGGAGGGAAGGGTGCTGATGGGACTTTCGGGGAGTGGGGGTGTAGAAAAGGGGAAATCATTTGAAATGTAAATAAAAAATATATTGAATAAAAAAAAATCATTTGAAAAAAAAAGAAACAAATTTGGTGTTCTGTTGCTGTCTGAACCTGGCAAGTACCTTTTGCTCCACTCAGGAGAAAGTGAAATCCCATTGAGGAAGACTTCTACACTTTATCTATTTACCACAGATGAGAGACATTTCTTTTAAGTAAATAAGTTTCTGTATTTAATGTACTAAAATTCCTTTTAATATAAGTCTCTCCAATGTTATATGACTTGCCCTGTAGGAGAATAGATTCCCCAATAACTTGTAAGGAGAAACAGTCTGTTTCCAGTCTAGGTATGTTCATTTAATAACTCAAGTTTTTTGGGGAACATCAGAGTCTACCCTCATAGTATAACTTTTCTTTAAATCTTTTCCCTTTATATCTTAATTACTCCAAAGACTAGTACAAATGAGCATAAATAAAATGTACAACTGTATAAAAAGTATAAATTATAAGGACATTTGCATATGTTAAATGTACACTGCTTTTGATTTCACATGAAAAGCATTATAAGGTGATCAACACAGTTGATGTAACTACCACATTGATCTATTCACACTGATATAATTTGTTTGAGCCTACCCTTGAATCTATCTTCTGCAAGCTCATGGAATTAATACAACATTTCTAATATAACACTTAAATTTACAAAGCTCATTTACTATTAATAGGGTCTGAGATTTTTTCAAACTTCTTAAAAATAGTTTAATTGTTCTTTTGAGGTTTCATATATGCATACACTATAACTTGATCATATGCCATAGTTGCTCCTCCTCTCCAACTTGATATTCTCCCTCTTATAAAGGATAATTACGAAAATTCCTCATAATATGACATGAAAATGGTTGACCTTCTTCAGATCCCATTTACTTTATTCTTTATTCTCGTCTCTCCCACTATACATCGAGATCTCACACTTGTCGGTTTTGCTGACCTCCTACACAAAGTATGCATGTATCTTCAGCTCCTTGGTGTTATATTACTAGAATATACCACCAAACTGGTTTTTCTTGGTTGTTGATAGCGGTGTTAGTTTCATGGATTCAGGGGAGAAAACTCAGGTTCTTAAAGTTTTCAAAGCAAACCTTCATACAGTTTTAAAAAAATGAGTAAAAATTTTTTCAGTGAATCAAAAATATAATCATGGCAATGGGATTAAGATAAACCTTAAGAAAACTGCATCAACTTTAGAATTACTAGTGGCCTTCCAGTTAAAACGTATTTGGACCAATGTCAAAATAAAATTTTTTGTAATTCTGTTTTAAAACTTGCAAAAATTTGTCTTGTTTTTCATTCTCACTTAAATTTGCAGCAAAGTGTTTGCTTTGTTATGTTGCTTTTGTATGAGGAGTGTTAGTACAAATTTCTTTTTTCCCTTTTTCTTTTTTTATTAGATATTTTCTTTATTTACATTTCAAATGTTATCCCCTTCCCTGATTTCCCCTCCAAAAACCCCCTATACCATCCCCCTCCCCTGTTCAACTCACCCACTCTAGCTTCCCTGTCCTGGCATTTTTCTATACTGGGGCATTGAGCTTTCTCAGGACCAAGAGCTTCTCCTCCCTTTGATATCCAGCAAGGCCATCCTCTGCTACATATGCAGCTGGAGCCATGGGTCTCTTCATGTGTACTCTTTGGTTGGTGGTTTAGTCCCTGTGTGGCCTGGGAGTACTGGTTGGCTAGTACAAATTTCTAATCTCATGTCAGACATTGTTATCCAATGCCAAATGTCCTTCTGGTTGAACAATATCTTCAATATTGATTTACATCGTATTAGTTATTTTATAGCAAAATACTTGGTTTATTATTCTAATTAGAACATAGATATGACACAGTTAAATCATTCTTCAGATTCAAATGATTTTTGATAGTACATTAATGTTTTCTAAGATATCATTTCCATTACTGTCTTGTTTCATCTGTCTGCTTAAATTATGAAAGCATGATTCGTTTTGCCAAGTAATTTCCTCTTCCACTTAGCCTTCTCTTTCTTCCAGCTATCTACTTCCTTCAACAATAAGAACAAGAAACATTTATTTCAACTCTGAGTCTAAATATTTATAACTCAAAACTAAAAGAAATAAAATCAATTGGCATATTCGATGCTTGAATGAAAATCAAAACTGGGAAAGGGATGATTTCATTATAGATCATTTAAAAATGTAAGTAAAATGAGATAAAATTGTCAAATATCAGTTTTATCTTAAAATGAGATACTTCTTTGTGTTTACTTTTATTTGTAATTTCCTGAAAAAAATCAGTGAAACAGTATTCGGCAAAACCAGAACGGGGAAGTGGGAAGGGGTGGGAGGGAGGACAGGGGAAGAGAAGGGGGCTTACGGGACTTTCGGGGAGTGGGGGGGGGGCTAGAAAAGGGGAAATCATTTGAAATGTAAATAAATTATATCGAATTAAAAAATTGAAAAAAAAAAAAGAAAAAAATCAATAATAACTTGAAAAAGATGTAGAGAAAGAGCAAGACCACACTGAGAAGTTGACAAGCAGGTGAGCTAACTGAGGCTTTCTTGCTGGAAACCCACTAAAAAGATATGATCATAATTTAAATATTTGCTTAATGTCACTACATCATAATTTAAATATTTGCTTAATGTCACTACATAGCTAAGTTTTTGTTTCAAAGTGGTAAATTTTCTAATCTATTAACTTTATTATTACAATGTTTTTTTATTGCTTATGATTTAAAAAGTTTCAGCAGGTTTTTCAGAGAAAATAGATGAATGGATAATACAGTCTTATAAATAATGTAAGTAGGGACTGTAGAGATGGCTCAGAGGTTGACAACACTAGCTGCTCCTCCAGAGCTGCAGAGTTGAATTCCCAGCTACCACATGGTTGCTTACCACCATCTGTAATGACATTCGATGCCCTCTTCTGGTGTGTCTGAAGAGAGCAACAGTGTACTCACATACATAAATAAAATAAATAAACCTTTAAAAAAACAAAATAAAGAACAAAAACAAATGGTGTAAGTATTTGAAGGGTTTAAATTGATCTAGGCATGTTTCTGCTAGGATTGTACAATTCAAAATTCTGGAAATAAATGTTGTTGGTTTGTTTTTAAAAGGGGGATAAAAAGATAAGTTATTGTTAATATTCATGAGTAACATTGTTTTAGAAACCACTTAGAGTTAAATAGGCCAATAAAACAATAGTGAATTATGCATTTCTAACAGAAAGTATTTTAAAAATAAACATTACCAAATATATTCATATCAGATTTGAAATTTGCAAAGGAATTGTATAAACCATTTAACAATAAATGGACTCTCACAATTTTAAATGCCTGTGTCTGGCACTCTATATCTTTTCTGAAATTGGAAGTGAGGCATAACCACAGAATAATGCAGATAATTACTTTTTTGTTTGTGTTCACAGTTACTTTTGATCCACATTTATGATTAAAATATTACTAGTATTGCAAATTAATAGCAAATTTTTGTTACAGCAAATATTAAATACATTATGCCAGCACTTGATGAAATTTACTAAGTAAACTAGCTTTAACTTGCAATTAAAGTTAAATAATTAGCTTTAACTTGCAAATAAAGTTAAATAAGAAGCTGTGAAAAAAGAGGATGCAGGACATTGCCCAGAAAAAATTCTAATTTACTCTCAATAGCTAATTGAGATTCAAATATTGCTTATATTTAATAAGATTATAAAAAAATAAATATTAATGATATTTCAAATGGGAACAGACAAGAAGAACTGAAAACTTTCTCTAAATTTTTACTGTAATTATTCCTTTCTTTTTATGCTTGATCAATTAAAGAACGTGTCTTAGTCAGGGTTTCTATTCCTGCACAAACATCATGACCAAGAAACAAGTTGGCAGGAAAGGGTTTATTCAGCTTACATTTCCACATTGCTGTTCATCACTAAAGGAAGTCAGGACTGGAACTCAAGCAGGTCAGGAAACTGGAGCTGATGCAGAGGCCATGGAGGGATGTTTCTTACTGGCTTGCTTCCCCTGGCTTGCTCAGCCTGCTCTCTTATAGAACCCAAGAGCACTAGCCCAAAGATGGTACCACCCACAAGGGGCCCTCCCCACTTAATCACTAATTGAGAAAATGCCCCACAGCTGGATCTCATGGAGGCACTTCCCAAACTGAAGCTCCTTTCTCTGTGATAACTCCAGCCTGTGTCAAGTTGACACACAAAACTAGCCAGTACAAGAACGAAAACAAAAATTGGCATAAAAAGCAAATCTGGGCACTAGCATAACATTTAGAGATTTATTTTTCTACAATTTTCTACTTTTTTTTAGTTTTTACATTTTGTTTGCCTGTTTTGATGATTAATATTGTCCTTGGGATCTAGAATCACATAAGAGACAGACCTTGGGACAATGCATGTCAGGTTTTATCTAGATTAAATTGATTTAGAAAGACCCTTTCTATACATGAGCAACACTCTTCTGTCAGCATTGGGTTTATGCTGAAAAAAAAAAAAAAGGCTAAGTGACCTCAGCCTCTGCTGAGCATTGCCAATGCAGTGTGAACAGCTGCCGGAAGCAACTCCTGATGGGACTTATCACAGTGGCCTATATCCTGAAATTAGGAGCAGAACTCAAACCTGCTTTTATCAAGGTATTTCATGCAAGGAATAGGGAAAGGAACTGAGATCACTGCATTTAAATTCTATTATTATTTTTTTCTATTTATTTCAATTGTAATGTTTTTAAAAATATTGAATGCTTTGTGAATTTGTGTGTGACACAAAGTGGTGACAAAAGTATCTAACAAAAGCAACTTAAGGAATGGTTTCTTTGTCTCCTGGTTTGAAGATCAGGCAAAGGCACACACTGAAGAGCAGTAGGAAGTGACTGCTAAAGTTCCATCTGCACTTGAGTAGGAAGGCCAGATGAGGTAGGATGCCCTCTTATCGGTCTGCTTCTGCTGATTCTAGGACCACAGGGATAGAATTGCCCACTTTAAGGGCTATCAATCATTCCCTAACATGTTTTGTTTGAAACAAGATGAACACAGAACAAAAAATACATTGAGACAAAATGAACACAGAATAAAAAATAAAATACAGAATTTTAGAGAAAAACTTCATTAACTTAATGTTTTCTATGTACAATTGAAAAGACAATAACCTTGTATTTTAGGTTTTCATCTCTAAAATGCCAATTACAAGACATAATACAACAAAATGTTGTCTATATTTTAAATGTGCATAACCATTTTGAGTATTTCCTGGAACATTTACCATAAGGGGTATATACAATATTAAGATCTTTATGCTGCACTAACTAGCAACTGTTGAGGAAAAGGATGATCTGCATTTATCGTAAAATTTCCTCTGCACATTAATCAGCTTAGAACAAACTTAAAACCATTTGCTTCATTTAACGTTCTTTGCATGGATAAACTCTGAAAAATTCTAATTACAGAAACATTTTTCGCAAGGTTGTACAAGATCCATAATGAAATTTAAACAAAAATATCTATTCAGATACAGTCATTAACACAGTAATGATAAACTCCATAATTCTTTTAACCTAAGAATTTCCTTTGTATTGGAATGACAAGTGACACATTACGATTATAGCTATCCACTGACATACTTGGAGAGTTTATTTAATTATGCTATCATCTACGTTTTCACATGAAGAAATGAAGAAAGATGTGGTAGAGAAGTGCACAGCGTTTTTCACAAGCTACTTAAAGAAGTAAATAAATCAAATAATTATTTCTGAATCACACGAGCAACCATGGGTTTCTCTCGTAATGCCAGCAGAGGTAATCAACTTCTTAGGCTGGCTATTTAATTTATCATGCTGGCAGAATGAAATGTACGTCTTCACACAGACTTTCAGGGAAATAGACAAGGCAGTGTGGCCTGAAGTCATGGAATATTAGCAAAGTAACCTAACAAGTTTCAAAGGTGCTAATGAATTGTTCAAGAAGAGCTTCTCATAACGTGTATATAATATCAAAAAAGAAAAAGGTTAACTTAAAACTTTTATGTGAAAATATGTATGTACTTTGATTCATAATACAAATAATGGTTATGTTAAATATAAAACTAAAATTTGAAAAACACTAAACCTATTCTCAGTGTTGGTTTTCTTAAAAAAAAAACTTGGGAAGATATATATTAAGCTGACACATTTAGACATCTGACACATATCTAGCATCTTGGTCTTGCCACATTATTCTTCACATGTAAAACTAAATGTAAATATCTGAAAACCTGCATAATATCATAAAACAGTTCATACTACTTAATTTTATTTGTTTTATTTTGAAGATGTACATACATTTTATTTTTTAAATTAGGTATGTGTTTGCCTGTATTTATGTATGTGTAACCTGAATGTCTCCTGTGCTCACAGTGGTTTTTAGAAGTATTGGGTACCCTGAAACTACAGTTACAGGCTGTTGTAATTCCCCATGTGTGAGCTGTATAGTGAAGCCTGTTCCTATGTTTTGAATTTCATCTGCTAGCTTGATTTCAGTCCTGTCACCCTTACCCAGGGTTTCTGTATGTTGAATATGAGGAAGCACTTCCCAGGATATTGTACCTCAAATGATGCTCATTTTCATCCCTAACTGACAAGTTTCCATAATCTCAATAAAGTAAAGACTTTGCTTCCATAAATTCTTAACTCAGAATGCCACACGGACAAATCAGGTGGGATATTTGCTTCCTTCTGAAACCTCACAAGCTCTGATTCCCATCTTCTAATTTCTCCCACACTTTTATATTCTCTCTTCCACAGAAATGTCCATTAAATTTTGAGATCTTAATGACTTTTCCACTCCAAATTTGTAAATGTTCCTCTACCCTATTTTCCTAATATAATATCATCACATTCTTTACAGCAATATTACTTGTCTTGTATTCATCTCTGTTGAAGTTTTCTTTCCATTGCTTTTGTAAATGCAATGATTAAAAGCCCACTGGTTCATACAGATCTTTCACATGTTTGGTAAGAGTCACCCCAAGATACTTTATAATGTTTGTGGCTATTGGAAAGGGGGTCATTTCCCTAATTTCTTTCTCAGCCTGCTTATCCTTTGAGTATAGGAAGGCCACTGATTTGCTTGAGTTGATTTTATAACCTGCCACTTTGCTGAAGTTGTTTATCAGCTGTAGGAGTTCTCTAGTGGAGTTTTTTGGGTCACTTAGACTATCATATCATCTGCGAATGATAGTTTGACTTCTTCCTTTCCAATTTGTATCCCTTTGACCTCCTTATGTTGTCTAATTGCTCAAGCTGTACCTCAAGTACAATATTGAAAAGATAAGGAGAAAGGGGGCAGCCCTGTCTAGTCCCTGATTTTAGTAGGATTGCTTCAAGTTTCTCTCCATTTAATTTGATGCTGGCTACCAGTTTGCTGTATATTGCTTTTACTATGTTTAGGTATGGGCCTTGAATTCCTGTTCTAAGACTTTAAGCATGAAAGGATGCTGATTTTGTCAAATGCTTTTTCAGCATCCAATGAAATGACCATGTGGTTTTCTTCTTTGAGTTTGTTTATGTAGTGGATTGCATTGATGGATTTCTGTATATTGAACCAACCCTGCATCTCTGGGATAAAGCCTACTTGATCATGGTAGATGATCGTTTTGATGTGTTCTTGGATTCGGTTGGCAAGAATTTTATTGAGTATTTTTGCATCGATTTTCATAAAGGAAATTGGTCTGAAGTTCTCTTTCTTTGTTGGATCTTTGTGTGGTGTTGGTATCAGCGTAATTATGGCTTTGTAGAACAAATATGGCCGCAGGGCTTCTCTCCTTCCACAGCTCTCTGGGCAAACATCATACTAAGTGAGGTAACCCAGACTCAAAAGATGAATCATGGTATGCACTCATTAATAAGTGGATATAAACCTAGAAAACTGGAATACCAAAACATAATCCACACATCAAATGAGGTACAAGAAGAACTGAGGAGTGGCCCCTTGTTCTGTAAAGACTCAGTGAAGCAGTATAGGGCAAAACCAGAAAGGGGAAGTGGGAAGAGTTGGGTGGGAATACAGGGGGAGGCAAGGGGGCTGATGGGACTTTCAGGGAGTGGGGGTCTGGAAAAGGGGAAATAATTTGAAATGTAAATAAAAAATATATCGAATAAAAAAATATTTTAAAACTCAAAAAAAAAAAAAAAGCCCCCTGGGAAAGAAAGGGTTCATTTTATATAATAGGTTAACAGGCAGTCATCTCGTGTCATCAACAGAAACTCAAGGCAGGAAAGTGACAGAGAGGAGCCTGAGGAATGTTGCTTATGTGCTTGCAACCTGGGTCATATTCAACTTTCTGTGTTATACAGCTGAAGTCCAGAAATGGCACCGCCCACAAGGGTGGGTCCTATTATTACTATCACTCATCAAGAAAATGGCGCCATGAGACAAGTACATAGGCCAATTTGTCACTGAGAAAGATACAGAGACAATATGTTCTCCCTAGTAGACTTATTGGGAATCAATAGAAACTTACTATAGGAAGTTGAAGAAGCCTCTGATTTTCTAAGAATCACATGCACCCAATGTTTAGAATTAATAATAGAACGTAAGAAATTCCTTAATATAGGTTAGTTTCCTGGATGCATTTTTAAATGTTTTTAATTGAAACAGAAGTACATCACTTTTCTGATTCATTTCCTCCGTCTGCTTTTCCCATGTACCCACACTCTCAAATTCATAGGCACTTTTTCTTTAGTATTGTTAATGATTATACATACATATATAGTGTATGTATGCAGGTATATGTATGAACAAGTCAAGTTTCAATTAGCATAAGTATGTTAGTTAATTTGAAGTAAGAGAAATTATTTCATTCTAACATGCTTTTAAGCTCTTTTTAAATCAATGTTTATGCATATCCGATAAAGAGACTTATTAAATTCCATAATCTTGTACAGAAATGATTTATTAACCCATAGTTACCTAAAATCTTGTTTCTGTTATATGATAA
Organism: Apodemus sylvaticus; assembly: GCF_947179515.1. Taxonomy (NCBI): domain Eukaryota; kingdom Metazoa; phylum Chordata; class Mammalia; order Rodentia; family Muridae; genus Apodemus; species Apodemus sylvaticus. Next base: position 16,004,725 of record NC_067486.1, on the reverse strand, counting down.
AGCACAAATTTCTGAATAAACACATTCATATTGTGACAACTTCATAAAAGTATTCTATAGAAGTTATAAACCTGTTTTTGAATGACTTCAAATGACATATTAGATAAAACTTCTAGCCTCAGGGCAGCAAGTTTTTATATTACTTTTTCGGTTTCACCCTATTTTATTATCCTTTGCCAAAGGCAAGTGATTTCATTTGATATTTATATTTGTTTTCACATTTATTATGCCTAATTTGAAATGACTCAAAGGCTAACGCATTGAGCTGTCATGTTCTGAAATAAATCTAAATTATTCGAATTCTGGGAAAGAAAAGTGTTTTTATGTAGTATATATATCTAAACCATCACGCCACCTTAAATTTATGCTGACTTGTCATATAAATTTAATGTGACAAATATGTCTATCATAGACTCCATAATTTAAAAAATAAAACTATTTCATTCATTTTAGCTCAATTTATTAATTAAACTAGGAATATTTATGCTCTATTTGTTTCTTGAGACAAACACAAGCAATCAGTAGAAATCAAGTTGTTTTAATAAAAGTACTGCAAATTTTTATCATGAAAGCTGCATCACAAATCTGGAATTTCGGTGCCTAGAAAATTGAAATTTATTCTAATCTGATCCTTCTATAGGTTGTGGGGGAGAATGTGTCATACATCTCTCATAGCTTATTGTTGCTCACCATTAGTGTTTGGCGTTCATCTGACGCTAGTTCCATACCTTTTGCCTTAAGAAGGTATTCTCTCTGGGTATCTGTATCTCTCTCAGTGTAGGTCCTTCATGCAAAGACAGAAGTCCCCAGTAGCATTAGGTTGGGTTTACCAAATAGCCTTCTTTTGTAATAGTTATCTCTGTTTACTCTAAACATGCCAAGCAACCCACTGAATGCAGTATAACTTCCTTATCTGCAAAGGAATATTTTCATGAATGATCTTGCTGCTTAGCCAGAAGAATGAGGCAATCTTGTCCAGGTGAAGAGGGTGACATGAAGTCCCCTGTATATTGGAATAGAGTTTAATAGCTACATATATGTCCAGTGAAACCAGCAAAAAGATGAAAACAAGGAAATTGGGGGTTTGCAAAGCCTGACTGATGGTCCAGGTGACCAACAAGACCAGGTAGTCTGATGACTAGCTAATTATTTTCCTAAACATGATATATATACCAATTCTATCTAGATTTAGTAAGTTTATATTTTACAAATATAAATTAGAATAATTAAATCATAAATAATAAAACAAGGAAGTTATGCAAATATGAAAATTGAGAAACTAATAATTTATTCTAAATTATTAGTGTAAGAGAAAGTAAAAATCAGGAGACCTCTTTAGGTAAATAAGAACAAATATATAAAGCCAAACACACAGGATACTGATATATTAATGTTTACATAGATAGATAGGTAGATAGATAGATAGATAGATAGGTAGATAGATAGATGGTAGATTAATTTAGATAGATATTCACATGTATATCATATATCATATATCACATACCATATATCACATACCATATACTACATGTCATATATCATATATCATATTATATAATTACATACTATATATGTGGGTATACATATATAACAAAAATAATGTTAAAATATATTTACCTGTTTATATTTTATCTCACTATATATCGTAGAAAATACCAGTAATTTTAAAAAGAACTACAAACAATATCCTAGTGGAATTTGTTCAAACATTGAATTATTTGAATATTAATACAAAAATAAGCTATGATATTAATTAAAATTCAGCCAAGTATAGTATTTATAGCATGTAAAGAATAAATCTTTATAAAGTATTTAGTAGACACAGAAAAGAAATCATAAACATCTACCAATATTTCAGTGAAAAAAATCCAACCAAAAAATAATTTATCAATGATGATAAAGCACATTTATGATGATTAAAATAAAATTATCAGATATAAAAGGGAACTTAGTTAACTGATTACATGCAAATTAAGACTGTATTTCTAGCAGCCAAGATCTTTTATAATTGTATTTTGTAAATATATGATTATTTAGAACTATATCTAAGCTTAATTCATAGATCTGTGTAATAAATCAGAACCTGCAAATAAATTGCATTAATTTTATTCTTCTGTTGCATGAGTTAGAACCTGTAATGTAATGAAAATAGCTAGAACGGTTGCTTTCATCTTGTCAGGAAGATAGGTTCACAGGGAGGGGCATGTCCCCCATTCAACAACTAGGGTTCTTAGCTCCTGAAGCTTGAACCATGGTGAAATGATCCTAAAAGGACAGGCTTTGATTGATATTCTCCCTTCCAGGAAACCAAAGTAAATTAGTTCATGTTAAGAGGCTGACACATCCTCTATATATGGATAACTTCAAAATCTTAAAGCAACCAACATCACAGTCTCCCAAGCACACATAGCCTCACTTTGATTTTTTTCTGACCCTCATACATTTCTCAGAGTCGACACATCGTTAACTTTCACTTCTCAAGTGAAGCAAACATTCATGAATGGTCCGCTGGTTGTTCTATGCCAGACACATTGAAAGGTCATGATGGAGAAGACATTGTGAAAATGTGACCACTAACAAGAGCTTATCACAAGAGACTGTCCAGAGCAAAATCTTCCAAAAAGGCCACTGTAATCTTACACATATAGACACAAAAATTTACATCACAAGAGCATCTGCTATGAACTGCCTTTCAAACTTGGACTGATATTACACTCCTTGTTCTTTACCCAATAATAATTATTTTGAAATAATATTTTTAATGCTCATTTTTTAGCCTTTAAAGATCTTAATTCTACATTCTATATTCTGCTTTTTTCCTACATGCACAAAATACTTATTATGTTATGTTTTAAGTACTGAATGAAGTTCCTGTTCTCAGTGAATTTCCCTGTATTTTTTAAATGACAATAGACTTTTTCTGTGTATGAGACATTTGCAGATGAAGTATTTCTATAATGTGATTCAGGTTGAATCAGCTTCGGGAGAGTACACTGAGACAGGCACATCCAACTGACTTTGGTTGTAGGAAGGTAACTCCCTATTGTTGTGTCCACCAGGTACATAAGACACGTAGCCTAGAAACTGCTAAGCTGATACTGCCTTCAAAGTCTTTGCCCTGATGATGGCCTTCCATTGTACCAGACGTTTCCACAAACTTCCAAGGACAGAAGCTACCAACAATACTACCCAGCTATGTTGCCTATGACATACGATGAAAAATACAACACTATAAATTTTAGGATGCAGTAGGGGTATGCCTACATTGTCAGTATTCAATACATTTTTCATTGGACTTAAGACCTGAACAATAATAAAGAAATCATGACCAGAAGCCAAACCAGTTACGCATGCCCATTGAAGTCATATAGATCTTAAGAGTCCCACAGTCACAAATATCCTAAAAGAACATAATCTCTAAATACATTATAAACATATTTCCTTATACCCAGAGCTAAGTATAGTCCATCACTTAACAACACTCAACTAAAAAGGAGGCACTGAATTTGAAAGAGAACAAGAAGGGGTTAATGGTAGGGTGCAGAGGAAAGGGAAGAGAGAAATTTTGTAATTATTGTCTCAATACATTAAAAATTATTTAGAACAATATAATTTTGTAATTGCATGTGATACTCCTTTATTTTAAAACCATTTGAAGAGGTAGTTTTTTAAATAAATAAAACTATTTGTAATTCATAGCTGCTGAGAGAGGAAGAGTACAGTTTCTTCTATGGAGGGAAACTGGGTGCAGCAAACCTTTCTGTTGAAGGGTCCATGTTCAGGAGTACCTGGATAGTACAAATTAGACATACTGAAGGGTAAGGATGTGTCATTATATTTAAATTGACTTATTTTAATTTTGTAGTGGACTGGATTCACTACAAAGAAGTTTTCCACAGAGTGATAGCATTCCCTAAAGTTCCAATTCACACTCTCTTCATATATACATTTCCACTTGATAATCAGTCTATTTCTTCTGATCAGTCTATTTATTCCTTGGTGAAATGTCTTTCAGACAATATTTGTTTTTATACTTTTGTGAATAAAACAACTCCAATGACTTCTTAATAATATAAGACATGTAGCCAAGGAATCAAAGAATGTAGAGAATAAAATACAAAATTAATTTCAAAAGAAGTCTTAGGTTTAGAGTTTTTAAATTTATGATGTGGACATTTGATTTCACTCTTTCCAATGCATATTTGTTTTCTTAATATCTTGAGAAATATGATTTCTGACAAATGCCAGGTTAAATCACTCAGTTGCTACAATTTCAACTTATGTTTTGTTACACAGAAAACAAACACAAACTTCATAGGGAAAAACTGTTTTTTCCTACCTTTAAGCATACCAAACCCATTGATAAACTTTGTAGATAGACATGAGACTTTGTAGGCTTGTCATGCATGCTCCAGCCAACTGTGTAGAGAGGTGCAGACACAAAGAGAAGAATAGAATAACAGTACTGTGTAAGAAATAGATAGGTTAATTTGTTTTTTATTTTCTATATTCTTTGTTTACATTCCAAATGCTGTCCCCTTTCCTGGTTCCCCCTTCCCCATAAGTCCCATAGCCCTCTTCCCTCTGCCCATTTACCAGTCAACCCCCACCCATTTCTCTGTCCTGGTACTACAATGCTGGATCAAGGTTTTCCTGGACTAGGACCTTCTCCTTCGTTCTTCTTGGGAATCATTTGATATGTTAATCGTTTCTTGAGTATTCAGAGCTTCTGGGCTAATTAATATCCACTTATCAGTGACTGCATTCTAGGTGTATTATTTTGTGATTGGTTTACCTCACTTAGGATGATATTTTCCAGTCCCAATAATTTGCCTAAGCATTTCATTAATTCATTGTTTTAATTGCTGAGTAGCATTCCATTGTGAAAATATACTACAAATTCTGTATCCATTCCTCCACTGAGGGACATCTGGGTTCTTTCTAGCTTCTGGCTATTATAAATAGGCTACTATAAACATAATGGAGCATGTGTCCTTATTGCATGCCAGGGAATCTTCTGGGTATATGCCCAGGAGTGGTATAGCAGGGTCCTCCGGAAGTGTCATGCCCAGTTTTCTGAGGAACCAGGAGACTGATTTCCAGAGTGGTTGGACCAGCTTGCATTCCCATCAGCAGTGGAGGAGTGTTCCTGTTTCTCCACATCCTTGCTAATTCCTGCTGTTTCTTGAGTTTTTTTTTTTTTTTTTTGGCTTTTTTTATTCGATATATTTTTTATTTACATTTCAAATGATTTCCCCTTTTCTAGCCCCCCACTCCCCGAAAGTCCCATAAGCCCCCTTCTCTCCCCCTGTCCTCCCACCCACCCCTTCCCACTTCCCCGGTCTGGTTTTGCCGAATACTGCTTCACTGAGTCTTTCCAAACAAGGGGCCACTTCTCCTTTCTTCTTGTACCTCATTTGATGTGTGGATTATGTTTTGGGTATTCCAGTTTTCTAGGTTAATATCCACTTATTAGTGAGTGCATACCATGATTCACCTTTTGAGTCTGGGTTACCTCACTTAGTATGATGTTCTCTAGCTGAATCCATTTGCCTAAGAATTTCATGAATTCATTGTTTCTAATGGCTAAATAGTACTGTGTTGAGTTTTTAATATTAGCTATTCTGACTGGTATGATGTAAAATCTCAGGGTTGTTTTGATTTGCATTTCCCTAATGATTAATGATGTTGAGAATTTCTTAAGGCACTTCTTAGCCATTTGAAATTCTTTAAGTGAAAATTCTTTGTTTATATCTGTACTCCATTTTTAATAGGGTTCTTTGGCTCTCTGGAGTCTACCTTCTTGAGTTCTTTGTATATATTGGATATATTAGCCCTCTGTCTGATGTAGGGTTGGTGAAGATATTTTCCCAATTTATCGGTTGCCATTTTGTCTGATTGACAGTGTCCTTTGCCTTACAGAAACTTTGTAATGTTATGAGGTCCCATTTGCCAATTCGTGATCTTAGAGCATAAGCTATTGGTGATCTGTTCAGGAACTTTTCCTCTGTGCCCATATGCTCAATGCTCTTCCCCAGTTTCTTTTCTATTAGTTTCAATGTGTCTGGTTTTTTGTGGAGGTCCTTGATCCACTTAGAGTTGAGCTTAGTACAAGGAGATAAGAATGGATCAATTCACATTCTTCTACATTCTGACCTCCAATTGAACGAGCACCATTTGTTGAAAAGGCTATCTTTTTTCCACTGGATGGTTTTAGCTCCTTTGTCAACGATCAAGTGACCATAGGTGTGTGGGTTCCTTTCTGGGTCTTCAATTCTATTCTATTGATCTTCCTGCCTGTTATTGTACCTATACCATGCAGTTTTTATCACTATTGCTCTGTAGTATTGCTTGAGGTCTGACATACTGATTCTCTCAGAAGTTCTTTTACTCTTGAGACTAGTTGTAGCTTTTCTGAGTGTTTTGTTTATCCAGATGAATTTGAGAATTGCTCTTTCTAACTCTATAAGGAACTGAGTTGACATTTTGATGGGGATTGCATTGAATCTGTATATTGTTTTTGGCAAGATGGCCATTTTTACTATATTAATCATGCCAATCCATGAGCATGGAATAGTTTTCCATTTTCTGAGGTCTTCAATTTCCTTCTTCAGAGACCTGAAGTTCTTGTCATACAGATCTTTCACTTGTTTGGTTAGAGTCACACCAAGATACTTTATATTGTTTGTGGCTATTGTGAAGGGTGTCATTTCCCTAATTTCTTTCTCACCCTGTTTATTATTTGAGTATAAGAAGGCTATTGATATATTTTTTAAAGATTTACTTATTTATTTTATATATTTATTTATTTTGGTGTATGTGAGTACACCACTGCTCTTTTCAGACATACCAGAAGAGGGTATCAGACCCCATTACAGATGGTTGTGAGCCACCATATGGTTGCTGGGAATTGAACTCAGGACATCTAAAAGAGCCAATGGTGCTCTTAACCACTGAGCCATCTATCCAACTGAAATGGATAGTTCTAATTAGAGAAAGCCTCTAGCCAAAGAGAAATATGAGTGTCCTCCAGAAGAACACCCTGCCACTTTTTTGAAATTTTTAAAATGTAACAATGAAATTCTAATATTAATAAATGAAATTAAATGATTTGAAATTTGTTTTTAATTTGAATTTAATTATTCATTTAGAAAATAAATTGAATATAGAAGTATTTAGCAAAATTATTGGTTGGAAATCTGTCCATTATCAAGCAATATAACTCATCTAATAATTTTTATAAAGATAACTTCAAATTTTGAATAGAATTTAGTGTAAAGATATGGCATGCAGAACATCTCTAGTGCTTACTACCCTTGATGCCTCTTCCTGGATTGTATCCCTCCTATAAGCCTCCTATCTCCAAGGAGTCCAGCTGTCTCTATGATTCTGTGATTCTTGGATCCTGTAACCTTGATATGAACCATTTCATATGTTGCTATAACTATACCTACTTCTAGTTTTACTACATTGGAAAATTTTATTGTATGATTGAGTAAAAATTAAAATAAAAAAATATATGTTAAGAAAATGCACTGTATTTCACTATAATACAATTTCACTATATTCACATGTATATACACACAGATACACACAGGTACTTCTATAGCCCATAAACTAAAATATTTTTTTCTATTTTTAAAATAATATATTTATTTTTATTTCATATACTTTGGTGCACTGATGTTTTGCCTGAATATGTGTCTTTGTGAGGGGTCAGATCCCAGAAACTGGAGTTACAGGAACCTTTGGGCAGTCAGGTAAGCACTGTGATTTGAACTCAGGTCCTCTGGAAGAGAAGAGAGTACTCTTAGACACTGACCCACTATTTCATCTCCTATTGTGCTCTTTTAAGAGAAAGGATTGAATCAACATTGAAACTCAGGGTATTTTAATGGAAGATCATTAAATGAAATATATATTTAGAAAACTAACAAGAATGAAAAAAACAAATTTATTTTCCTTTTATAATTTTTCTTCTTTTCTTTTAGGATATTTTGCAAGGTTTTAATCTCTAACAATATTCAGACAGCACTATATTGAATTTATTATATAAATTGGTTTAACTTTAAGCAATCTTTAGATTAAAACAAAATTCAGTATTCTGCTGACTGTAGCCAAATGCTATTCTCATAAATCTGCAAAGCACATGTATAAGTCATAGGAAAGAAAGGACCTGCAATTTATATAGCTGTTAAAATTATATCATTAGTAACTGTGTATGCACTCAATTTAAGTGACTTGTAATGAGATGTGTTTTGTGCTGTAATATTTTAAAAAGCTGAGTTTGGCATTTAGAGTGTTACAGGCTCATGTGAACTGTGAACAACATTAAGAATACATTAGCAATTAACAATAAATGTTCTGGTTTATATGTTTTGTGTGTGTGTGTGTGTGTGTGTGTGTGTGTGTGTGTGTGTATTTACTGTTGCTTGTTGGTTTCATTGATTTCTATAGTATGTATCAATCGTTTCTTCCATTGTGCATTGCCATACCTCCTTTCTCTCTTTATAAAATATATCTTATCCACAAGTGTCCTTCTGACTTCAATTTATCATATATGTTGTCCCCTGAGTTCAGTTAGAGTTGCTTCTACACATTATGTGTGGAGAATATACTATAGCAAAGGCAACCTGCTGGTAGTCACACCACTGAGAAAAATGACACTCCCTCTGCAAGTACCATTAGCAGTCCCGTAGATTCTTTGGGAAGGTTAGGACCTCCCTATTACTTCCCCATTCAAAAAAGAATGCAGAATTGTCCAATTTTGTACTCTTCTGAAAAACCCATAGACTATGTCTACCTTGAGGCTATGAGTATCATTGAAATCCACATCATTTATGACAGCATTTATTTATATTTAGATGAAGATATGTATGTTTATATTTCATTGTTTTACCAGCATGTATTTAAGTACAGTGCATGTGTACTGTTACTGTAAGCAAGAAAAAAGTTTCAGATAGCCTGGACCTGGAGTTGAAGGGAGTCATGAGACATGAGGTAGGGATTAATCCATATCATCAAGTGCTTACCCACTGAGCCATCTCTCTGATCTCCTTATTTATATTTTATATATCTTACCTATTACCCAATGTTATTTTAATCAATTCAATTCAAGTATTAAAACAAGACTGCATCATTTTTAACAAATTATGAGAACTAAAATGAGATAAGCACTAAAATCGGAATCAGAATAAAATAAATCTTTATATTATGTCATATTGTCTAAACACGTGTAAAGATCCATATATATATATATATATATATATATATAAAACAGCATAAAAAATTTAAATTCTTGATTTTCATTCCTTTGCTCCATAATGTAAAAAAATAGAGACCCAACTTAGGAGACAAAATAATAAAAAATATACCATTTAAGATTCTCTAGTGTTTTAAATCTGAAATTAGAGTATGAGTGTCATTTACTCTTTGGTAGAGATTCAATCCACTGTATTCAATATCTAAGATTTCCATGTTACTTTTGAAATTTGAAATTCTTCACCTGAAGCTACATGACCCCCAGCTCTAGATTGCCATATGGGGTTTATCTCTCTGTGCTGTGCTTCTATAAGATCACCTGGGAGAGTGCAGGTCACATTATATAACAACACACAATAAAGATGTCATCACTGCTTGATTGCAACTATAAAAATCCATGTCTTCAAATAAGGTCATTATTATAGATAATGAAAAATGTAATGTTAGGTGGGTGGCTTTAAATTCAAAATACAATATTTGTAACTCTAAGAAGAATATACTTTTTTTAAAAGGTCTATCTTCCACTTACATTATATCTATCCTTTAATTTTTAATCTGGTAAGCCTTCAAAAACTCTCAGAAACAGTTTATCTTCGTATCATGTAGGAAGCTGTTACTAATTGATTTGTGTTTGTAACACAAATATGATTATGAAACAAATACTTTGACTCTAGGATGATTTGTTTATTGAGCTTTGAGCCATATAGGATGTATTAAATATTTTAGAAACCAAAAGTTTGTCTTTTTCCTTCAATATTTGATGGAAAGAAAACAAAACATTCTCCCCCACTTTGATATATTGTGTCCTTTGAAACAGCAGTGAAGTGAACCATTAAAAAGTAAAACTCTCCACTGAACTGAAAAACCAACTCTGATTGGGAACGCTGATGCCCGAGGAAAAAGCAGCTTCTGCAATCTCTGATTTCATGTCTCCTGTGTCTTTGATGGATGGTAAAAATAACTATGAAGCAAAATTTTAAACAAAGTAACACAGTGACTTAAATGTTATTACTTGTTCGTTTGCATATCAACTGAAGTTTTAAAGAATTCAGCAAAATAGAGGCAAAACATCAAGCATCAGTAAGGCGAGGAAAAATAAACCCGCTAAATATATCATCGTATAGTTTATTTCCTTATGGCAAATTAGATATAATTCATAAGCTTTCAATGTCCTTGACAAAATGCAAAATACTAAATACCTTTGAATTACACAAGTTGATATTTTCTACTTTCTCAGAGAATTATCTAATTTTATAAATATAAAAGTCTTGGGAATGTATATTTAATATAAATTTTGGCTATTTTGCTGTTTCTTGATACTAGCAGGTATATGTGTATATAAAAAAATCATCAAAAGGTAATTTATTAATGACATTTAAGATCATTTTAGAATGTGTTGGCTACAAATCATGATTAAGAAACGTTTATATTTTGAATGACTGATACTGTTTTAAAATAATAGTCCATAACACTAACTGCATGGAGTACTTAAACATGAAATCAATAAAAATAAATAAACAAGTAAAGCAACTTAAAGGTAAATTTAAATGTCAAAGGAATACAACAAGTATAAAAAGGAATATTAAATAAAGTAAATGGAGCTTTCTTGAGTAGAGGGATAAATTTGAGAAAGATGTGATAGAGGTTAGTAGATTGGCCAAGGCCAAAACAAACAAACAAATAAACACAATCAAACAAAAAACAGAAACCTGATTAGTCTTCTAAATCAGGAGTTATTATTGAAAAGGATGGAGTCCAAAAGATGGAAACAAATAATCAGGATTGAAGAAGTGGCAGAAAATATCACAAATAGGCAGGCATCAGTTTATATTTTAGGAGCATCTTAGTCTGTGGTTTTATCTTTGAAAATCCAAACTAGGAAGTCTTAGCATTTTCTGTCTTGCTTACACCAGCAATTTTCCTTTCTGTAATGAAACTTTGTTTTATGGAGCAATAAACAATATATAAAGATTTATTGAAAACATTAGAATAGATCCTAGAGAGCACTGGTGGTAAACTATATCACCAGAGTAGATATTGAGAGGTTTGTAGTATCATTTTATAGATATGCTGGCTCTCATGTTCTGATAGAATAGATGCAGCAAAGATGCAAGGAAGAAAAGGAAGAAAATTATGTTATTTTCAGGTCTGTACATGTGTGTGTGTGTGTGTGTGTGTGTGTGCGCGCACGTGTGTGTGTGTGCCTGTGTGTGTGACAGAGAAAGAAGGGGGAGATAATAGTGGGAAGGAGATTGAGGGTAAAATGAAAGGAGAGAATAATATTGGTTACCCTTTCACTCTAAAATATTAAAACTGCTCACACCACACACCCCTGAACACCATCAGTTGAGGAAGGGAAAATAAAGCTTATCAAAGATGTTTACAGTTATTTTATAATACAAAAAGGTGAGGCAATTATATACATTAATTAAGAAATCTGAGCGTTACTAAAAGAGAATATATACTTGAAATAGACCCATAAATGGATAAATCTATAGAAAAATCTTTAACCATCCAAGACATGCAGAAATGAGGTGATAACCAAATATACATATATATGTACACATTGGAATGAGGTGAGTGGAATGAGGTGAATGTGCTATTGGTACAGCACATTCAGAGCAATATGACTACAAGACATATTAAATATTGCTTAAACAATAGATTAATGGAATATCATAGGATCATCCAGTAGCAAAATTAGTTGATGAAATTCAACAGTAGGAAATAGGAAGTTTTTTTATAGTTCTGAATCCATTTATATCTTTTATGTTAGATGAAATTGTTGCAAGATTTATACAGGAATCCAAAATATTTTGATCATGTTTACACCTCCTTTCATTCTCCAATATATTCCTTTTATGACCTATCCTGAAATTTTTCTCTCAAATTGATATCCCCTTCTTTGATTTTGGGTGGGGGGAGGGAACTATCTCTATGTACATGGGTAAGGTCTTGTTCAGAGTCAATGAAGGCAGTCATGGCTGTTAGAGTTCATTAATGCAAGACTTCTGTCATATGCAGAAAATACTATTTCTCAGAGGTACTATTTTATAAATCTATCACCTGTCTTAAGCAATGTTCCCAAGATGTTGTGATAGGGATTGACTTACCAATGATCCATTTATTGACAAGCAGTCCACAGTCATTATTAGCTCTATTCTGACTAGTTGTCTATCACTATGAATGCTTCTGTCTACTCCTAAAAGGAGAGAAGTTTCTAGATGTGTGATAATAGATGTGAAAGTCTGTGTGTATATAGCTTTTTACTTCAGTCTGATTTAGTATCAACTTATGAAATAGTAGTATTAATTTCTTCTTTAGTGTCTATAGCCTCTCCAAGTCATGAAATTTTTGTGTAGTTTAACAGTAGCAGGTAAGAGTTAACTCATGTGTGTGTGTGTGTGTGCGTGTGTGTGTGTGTGTGCGTGTGCGTGTGCGTGTGTGTGTGTGTTTGTGTTATGTGCATGTGTATGCTAGTATACACATTGGTATGGAAAGATGAGAGGCACATGCTGGATATCTTCTTTCATCACTCATTCTACTTTTGGCTAAAAGTTCTCTCTTAGAATATGGAATTTGACAAGCTTGCCAGCCAGTAAGAACTGCACAACCTAAATCTCCCACAGAAGGCCCCTCTGCACTCACTCCTGAGCTAAGCCAGAGTTACCCCTCCCCTGGCCCCAGGCTCCTTGCCAGCACAAAGGGGCCCCCATCAATCCTGACTCCTTGCAGTACCCAATGGTGTCTGGGTGTCCAGCAGTGTGGAAACCCAGCTTTGGCCCTAGCCTGTGTCCTTTCTCAGCTCCCATCTTAGGTTGTGCTCTGCCATCCATGCACCCAGATGGTTATGAGATAGACTGAAACCTATCTCCTCTGCATTTCCTCTGCCTGAGCTTTCTTCACACACCCCAGTGGTGAGGCAGAACTGGGACTCACACTTATTTAATATGATCAATATATTGCTTTTATATCCAAAATAAACTGAAGCAAATGCATATATGAGTTAGCTTTTGTGGGAAAAAAACTAACTAAATAATAAAAAAGTAGTAATTGATAAAGATCTTGAAAATAAGTAGGTCTTTGGGGGAGTGTAGGAAATATACTAGCTGAGATAACTCTATCCTGAAAAGCAATAGATGAGTAAGAGTATGGAACAAAATACAAACACAAAATATAGCAAAAGGACATTTTTGAGAGATCCAAAAAGTAAATGAATAAAAACTCAATTCTCAGAAATCTTATTATGAAACCTAAACCTTAGATTTGAATTTTATGAAATGGAATCTGACTTTCACATGCTCATGCGCTATCAAAATCATCAACACTTTTCACTAGAAATTTCGGCATGAGCTGAGCTTCTGGAATGATGACAGAATTAGTCATAAGCACAGCACACAGTGACCGGAGAAATTCATTAAAAAAAAATCCTTTCAAGCATGACCCATAAAAATATTTTGAATAAATATGAACTTACACATCACTGAAAAAAAGCTATGTGCAAATAATTTTATCCATTAGAAACCAGATAAAAATAGAATCAGATCATTAAGTTTATTTATGAAAAATAACAAATTCTGAATAAAATCAAGCAATAAATAAAATATGACAAGAATAATTCAAAGAAATATCAGATTTGAGGTTTTAATACCTGTATTACACAAGCAATACAATATACCTCCATTTCTAGTTGCAATATGAACTGCTAAGAAAATCATTTTTACTAGAAGAAGAAACCATAAGTCATGATATGTCTAAAATGCATTCTTCTGAAGAATACATCTGTAAGGAATCCATCAAAAAATGGATACAGTAGACTGTGTGATGAACCACTGAGGTATAAATTATTCACGTTTTGACTGCTCTTAGGTAATCCAGTTAAATAGAGCAGGGTTTACATTCAAATGTAGTAACTGAGGTCTGCAGAAAAAGAAGACAATGGATAAAGAATGCATCAAGTGCAGTGCAATTTGGTTAAATTCACAAATAAAAGTAAAGATTTGAGCAACTGAAGGCAAAGTATTCAATTTGTTTCAATGATATTCTGGAAAAAAAGAAAATTCTATAAGTAGGACAGTAAAAAAAAAATAAAGCTGATAAATTTGTAAAGGAATGAGATAATACAGTCCTTGGTAATTCAAATTATTTTGACCAAATTGTTGATTTTACAGCTCGATTTATAGTCTGTGAAGTCTAAAGGTCCATACATTTTTGCAAGAGACTCACATATGTTTAATTATTTGATTGAATAGAATGTGTAATCAGATGCTTGAATTTGAACTGTTTCTAATTTAGATATACTGAGACAAATGACAATTTTGAAAAAGTATGGGACAATTTTTGAAGTGATGGCAAGACAGTAAAGACTTATTGTAGATATGAAGGATTGGAGTTTAAAATTATTTGAAGCTATTTTATGATTCCTACCACTAAGAAATTTCATTACACACCCTTCAAAATATTGGTGAGCCTTTTGATATGTTTATTTAGAACTTGGAGGATAATAAAAGCACTGTGTCTGCTCTAGAATTTATTTATAAGAGTGTTTGTGAATATAGAATTTAAGGAAGGAGGAGGAGATGGAGATGAAGAGATAAAAGGTGAGTGGTAATGAGTGGAGTTTATAAAAAGGAAAAGGAAGTAGGGAAAGAAAAAACAAGAACAAAAAAGGAATGAGCACTGATAGAACTGGTTGCAACAAAGCTTTGCAGTGCCTCAGAATGCTAGCTGAACAAAGGACAGGGTAATCTGCTAAAATGTATCCCCATCCTTCTCTCCTTCTGACCAGGTATTGACTGAGGGTGAGAAAAACCCAAGATATATTTTCATAACTGAATCATGACCAGAATACTAACTATGGCTGACAGGAACGATGGCAGTTTTAGACCATTATGATTGAGAATCTTTTTTTTTTATTCGATGTATTCTTTATTTACATTTCAAATGATTTCCCATTTTCTGGGTCCCCATTCCCGGCAAGTCCCATAAGCCCTCTTCCCTCCCCCTGTTCCTCCATCAACTCCTTCCCACTTCCCTGTTCTGGTATTCCCCTATACTGTTGCATTGAGTCTTTCCAGAACCAGGGGCCACTCCTCTGTTCTTTTTGGACATCATTTAATATGTGGATTATTTCTTGGGTATTCCAAGTTTCTAGGTTATTATCCACTTATCAGTGAGTGCATATCATGACTGATCTTTTGAGACTGGGTTACCTCACTTAGTATGATGTTCTCCAGCTCCATCCATTTGTCTATGAATTTCATGAATTCATTGTTTCTAATGGCTGAATAGTACTTTATTGTGTAAATATAGCACATTTTTTGTATCCATTACTCTGTTGAGGGACACCTGGGTTGTTTCCAGCTTCTGGCTACTACAAGTAGGGCTGCTATTAACATAGTTGAGCATGTGTCCTTACTACATGCTGGGGAATCCTCTCGGTATATGCCCAGGAGTGGTATAGCAGGGTCCTCCGGAAGTGCCATGCCCAGTTTTCTGAGGAGCCGCCAGACTGATTTCCAAAGTGGTTGTACCATCTTACAATCCCACCAGCAGTGGAGGAGTGTTCCTCTTTTTCCACATCCTAGCCAGCACCTGCTGTCTTCTGAGGTTTTGACCTTAGCCATTCTGACTGGTGTGAGGTGATATCTCCGGGTTGTTTTGATATGCATTTCCCTAATGATTAATGATGTTGAACATTTCTTAAGGTGTTTCTCAGCCCTCCAAAGTTCTTCATGTGGAAAATCTTTGTTTAGGTACCCCACTTTTTAATGGGGTTATTTGGTTCTCTAGGTTGTACCTTCTTGAGTTCTCTGTATATATTAGATATTAGCCCTCTGTCAGATTTAGGGTTGGTGAAGATCCTTTCCCAAACTTTGGTTGACATTTTGTCCTTTTGGCAGTGTCCTTTGCCTTACAGACAAGGCTGCCCCCTCTCTCCATATCTTTTTAATATAGTTCTTGAAGTCCTAGCTAGAGCAATTAGACAACATAAGGAGGTCAAAGGGATACAAATTGGAAAGGAAGATGTCAAACTATGACTATTTGCAGATGATATGATAGTATACTTAAGTGACCCCCCCCAAAAAAAAACTCTACTAGAGAACTCCTACAGCTGATAAACAACTTCAGCAAAGTGGCTGGCTACAAAATCAACTCAAGCAAATCAGTAGCCTTTATATTCTCAAAGGATAAGCAGACTGAGAAAGAAATTAGGAAAATGACACCCTTCACAATAGCCTCAAACAGAATAAAGTATCTTGGGGTGACTCTAACCAAATAAGTGAAAGACCTATATGACAAGAGCTTCAGATCTCTGAAGAAGGAAATTGAAGAAGATCTCAGAAAATGGAAAAACCTTCCATGCTCATGGATTGGCAGGATTAATATAGTTAAAATGGCCATCTTGCCAAAGGCAATCTACAGATTCAATGCAATCCCCATCAAAATCTCAACCCAGTTCTTCATAGAGCTAGAAAGAGCAATGCTCAAATTCATCTGGAATAACAAAAAACCCAGGATAGCTAAAACTATTCTCAACAGTAAAAGAACTTCAGGGGGATTCAGTATACCAGATCTCAAACTTTACTACAGAGCAATAGTGATAAAAACTGTGTGGTATTGGTACAATGTCAGCCAAGCCGATCAATGGAATAGGATAGAAGACCCAGAAATGAACCCACACACCTATGGTCACTTGATCTTCGACAAAGGAGCTGAAAGCATCCAGTGGAAAAAAGATAGTCTTTTCAACAAATGGTGCTGGTTCAATTGGAGGTCAGCATGCAGAAGAATGTGAATCGATCCATTCTTATCTCCTTGTACCAAGCTCAACTCCAAGTGAATCAAGGACCTCCATGTAAACCCTGACACACTGAAACTAATAGAAAAGAAACTGGGGAAAGCCCTTGAGGGCATGGGCACAGGGGAAAAGTTCCTGAATAGAACACCAATAGCTTATGCTCTAAGATTAAGAATTGACAAATGGGACCTCATAAAACTACAAAGTTTCTGTGAGAATCTATTTATAGGACTCTTAATAATATAAATCTCACTTTTGGATGTAGCTGTCCAGCAGGCATGGACGAACTGACTTTACCTGAAAGGGAGGCTGGAAATAAGGTAGGAGGTAGGTGAGAGAAGAATGAAACCAAGCCAAAGGTTCTGATCAAGGCTCAAAATTTTATTTTCAGTTCTGCGTTTATATAGGTAAAGACCCATCCTTAGTTTCAGCTGAATTTTTGTTTCAAAACAAGCTCAGCAGGAAGTCTTATTTCTGAGGTATACTGTGGATGTGGTAAACAGGAGACTTCTACCTTGTCTGAAGACTCTACCACAGGTGAGCTAGGCAACCATGGCAAACAGGTTCTGATTAGGCCAGTCAGGACTGGGGAAAGGGTATATTTGGAGACCTTGAAAGAAATTGTGTGTGTGTGTGTGTGTGTGTGTGTGTGTGTGTGTGAGAGAGAGAGAGAGAGAGAGAGAGAGAGAGAGAGAGAGAGAGAGAGAGAGAGAAACTCTGGAAATTGGTATTGGATCTTCAAAAGAACAAGACAACCTTCACCAACAGCCCACTCTTTACTTGTACTTTTGACACAGAGCTTCAGTATTTGGCCTATCTGTGTCAGCCTCCCATGCAGTGGGCTGGGGGTAGGGGGCAGCAGACCTATGCTACTAGGCCATTTCCAGATGGTTATTGTTTTTAAAAGATGTATTTATTTGTTTATACTGTAAACAAATCTTTTAGACACACCAGAAAGGACATCAGATCTCATTAAAGATGGTTCAGCCACCATGTGGTTGCTAGAAATTGAACTCAGGACCTCTGGAAGAGCAGTTAAAGCTCTTAACAGCTGAGTCCTCTCTCTAGCCCAGATGGTTAGTTTTTATCATACAAAATTTCTGAAGGATCTTAACAACTCTTAGTATGAACCAAAATCTCTCTTGATTTATGTAAAAAGTAAATAGTTTCCCCCCTCCCTTTTTTTGTTCTATTGTGTATTCTTCTTACTACTTTAACAACCACATTTCACATGAAGTATATTTGCTAAGTGGTCCAGCCGGAGGCTAAACCAGCTGACTTCTTAGTCAGTACGTTAGATTCTAAATTAAGTGATACCACTTGGTGAGGAATGCAGTGGCAATAATACTGTTTATGTTTATAGAGTCTTGCTTTTATACTTAGCTTCTGTTTTGTTCAGGCGGGTTTTTATTTTACTTTTTTATATTTATTTCTTTGGATATGTGTCTGTGAACATTGAACACACAAGCCTTCATAGAACAAATACTAAGAATATCTATTAAGAGGGCACTATTAAGAGTCATTCTGGGGTTGGGCAATGGTGGAGCATGCCTTTAATCCCAGAACTTGAGAGGCAAAGGCAGGTGGATTTCTGAGTTCAAGGCCAGCCTGGTCTACAAAGAAATCCTGTCTCGGAAAAAAAAAAGTCATCATGGGACTATTGTTGAACTCTGGTTATCCTCTCATCAATGGACTTGATTTTGATGTGTATCTGCACTCATAAGGAAAGGGAGTCAATATTTGTGTGCTGTCTTTGAAGACAAATAATCTTTCTCACCTTTAATTATTTTATTATTGGATACTTAAACATGAAGAATTATTAGAAAATTGTCTTTATTACCAAATACTTACCTTAACTGTCAATCTGATCTAAAGTCCAAATTTTATGGAACATGAAATAGTGACAAAAATTTTTTACTGTGTTCAAGAGGATGTACATATGGTTGGTCATTCCTTAATATCTTTGTCATCACCCTTGCCCAAACATCCAGTGCAAATTTTCTGAACATATCATTACTATTACATAAAAATGACATTTTAAAATGATCATGTTTATAAACCCAACAAAGCTTTGTATTTTTGTGTACATAATCTAATCTTATATACTAACTTATATACTCAGAGGAACATGAATTAATGAATAGTTAAGCTAAAGCATGATATACTTAGAGATTTTTGAACATCAAGAATAACTCAGGTACCCCCCCACATGCACACACATATATATATGCACAAACACATATATATGCACACACACACACTTGTGTGTGTGTGTGTGTGTGTGTGTGTGTGTGTATTACTTCCTCATAAAATTCTTGTTATTTTTTCTTTGGGGAAAAATAAAAAAATTACAAGATGGAATTTTGCAAACTGTCTCACTTGATTTTTTAGTATATGTGGAGGGAATATATATGATTTGCAAATAAATTTGAATCACTTTGCTATCCTTTCTTCTGGTCAGTCTTTGGTTCACCCAAGCCTATTTTATCTTAAAGTTTGTAGCTACACACCAAACTTATCACTTAAGCACAGCATTGACTGCTCTAACTTATTGCTTCTTGGCATGAGTTAGCTTATAGGATCTATAACTTTTTTCCATCTTGATGGAAAGAGATAGAACTCTTTATAAATAGCATGTTTTATGACTTTTTCTTTTTCTAGAGAAATTTACATCTTTAGATAGAATGATGTAAATATATCTGATTTATAGAATTTCCTTTATGAAGCAGAAAATAAATCCTAAAGGTCTTAGTTTAAACATATCAGTTATGAAAGGTTTTAATCAAACAGTATAAATTATATAAGCTATAATACATAGTAAAACAGATGGTGTAGACAAACATTTTAAATTCTATATAAACAAGATATTATACAATGGCTGTTTTGTGGGAATACCCAGTTTCTTCATTACTATCACCTACTGTTTATACTTAAAGTATTTTTTAGTCTCTCTTAGCCTATGATTGCAAATCTTCAATTCCTTCACTTCTAAAATGATTGTTTGTGCCATAGTATGTTAAAAGGGTTATTATTTATACTGAGCAATGCTTATTTCCATTTCTACTAATGCCAAGAACATAAGCCAAGATATAAGAGTCTAGCTATATGATTGCATCTCTCATTCAATGTGAATTTTATTTCAGAAAAGACAGGATGTTTTTGGCAAGGAGCACACACAGCTTAACATCAGCACACATAATTTATCATATAGAGATAGCTACTGATTTGAAAATATATAAATAGTATAGAGAAGTAAAGAGAATGTTAGTGATATAAATTCAATAACAAACTATAAGACATGCTTCAGCTTGAAAATTATCGAGGATCAAAATTAGGTATAAATGATGAGAATCTTCCTTGGCCATATTTATCTGTAACAGAATATCAATTATATGATTATATTCTCTAGAGAAAATTTTCTCTTCAGTAAAGCGATTAGAGATTTTTAGTACAGAAATCATCACCTCAGGCCTTCAGATACACATTTTAACTAACTATTCCATAACAAACTCAGAACTATTCTTGGCTTTCAGGAATCTAGACTGAGTTGGAAACATTTGCCTGTCTCATTTAGGTTATGAAAATCCTCAAGATTTTATCTTAGTCATTCTGACTAGTGTTAAGGTGGAATCTCCCGTTCTCTTTGATTTGCACTTCCCTGATGACTCAGGATGTAGAACTTTTTTTTTTTTTAACTGAATCTTGGCCATTTGAAAAATGCTCTGTTGAAAATTCTCTCTTTAGTTTTGCACCCATTTTTTAGTCATATTATGTGGTTTGTTGGTGTCTAATGTCTTGAGTTTTTTATATATTTTGAATAATAGCCCTCTGTTAGATGTAGGGAAGTATTTGAGTATATTACATTAAAAATATTATTAATGGGGCATTGATTTAAGTTAATCATTCTTGAAAAAATGATCAGTTTGGGAAATGTGATTTGAACATGCTTGACCTAGAGCGCAAGATTTGCAGACGTGATCTTTGTGGAGGAAATGTACCACTGTGGATGTGGGCTTCAAGACAATTGTCTGAGATTGCTGGAAGCCAGTCTTTTCCTAGCTGCCTTTGGACCATGAGGCAGAACTTTCAGCTTCTCCAGCTCCATATCTGCCTGGATGCTGCCATGCTCCTGCCTGGATGATAATGGACTGAACCTCTGAACCTGTAAGCCAGCCCTAACTGAATATTGTTCTTTATGAGATTTGTCTAAGTCATGGTGTCTGTTCCCAGCAGTAAAACACAAACTAAGACAAGAAGGATAAGAAAAGTCATAAAGTTATATCACAATTAAAACCTACCACCTATAAAACTTAAGTTTTGAGTGCATCTGTATTTCAAAAAAACAGGGTCTTCAAAGATGAAATGCTGGTTAGTATGCCATATTTCCCCAAAGTACCATGCTTCAAGCATTCCCTGTATCAGTAAATTGTCATTAATCATATAATCTAGGATTCATTTAGAAATCTGTGTGTTCTAAGTCTAGGAACATTTTTTTTAATATAGAATAGAATGAAAAACCATGATTTCTGTAAAAAGTATGCATTATTTAACTATTGGAATGTAGATATTTGAAAAACTAGACATATTGTTTACTCTTACTCAAAAATTTGAAACTCAACTTATTTAACAAAATGAAAATCTTAGATTATTTGATAGAACTGAAAGTAAGCCTTCTGTATGATTATGTAACCCAAACCCAAAAGGAAACACTGCACTTTTCCTCATATGCAAATACTTAATTATAAGTTGTAGAAATGTGTGTTTCACTTTGGATATCAACAGATGTCAAAAAAAAGTAGAAAGGAGGAACAGCAATATGAACCAAACCAGTACAACCAGAGTTCCCAGGAACTTAACCACCAACTGAAGAATCCACATGGAGGGACCCATGACTCCAGCCACATGGGTAGCAGCGCATGGTCAGACATCAATGAGTGGAGAGGCCCTAGACTTGTGAAGTCTCATTGCCCCAGTGTAGGGGAATGCCAGGTCAGGGAAGCAGGACTGGGTGGGTTATGGAGCAGGGGGAAGGTGGGTGTGGGAAAGAGGTTTTTGGAGCGGAAATGTGGAAAGGGGATAACATTTTAAATGTAAGTGAAGAAAATATCTAATAAAAAATATGTTTCAAAAAAACAGGAAGGAACAATGGAGAAGCAAAATTCCAAAGACAGTGCATTAACTCAGGCAGTATGAAATGGGAAAGGGAAGTTAACATTAAAGGAACAGTTAATTGTATTAGGATGTGAGAAAGTCTGAGTTGAGAGGAAATATGGGGCCCTAACATTAAACATCTTTGAAAGCATTGTAAGGAAGCCCACTAAGGCCACAAGAGACCTAAAAACATGTTAATCTACATATACTTGTGTGTATTCATTTATACACATGTGTATACATAAACATATTGCATATAAAGTGGTTTAAATATAATTACTATATAAAGGAGGAGGGTAAAGCCTCTTCACGACACTATACACCCACTCCAAAAGATGGAACTTATCATGTCTTATAAAATGCCAGCTAAAATGAGGATCAATATTAAATTGATCTCTTTGAGGAAGCATGAAAAATGGATCTCAAGGTTTTCCAATAAAATCAGAGATGATGAAATTTTCACCGCCAACAGTCATGTTTCAGTAGTTGAATGTCACCCATTGGATCAGTGAACACCTCAGCATTTCTGAATTTACAAGTCATCAGGAAGCCTCTGACAGTCTACATGTAAGACCAGTTGCTAAAATGTTAGGCGTATGAAGCCAAGGCACAAGACTAAGAAGTTTATAACTAGTGATTAAAATCCTCTACCTTTAGACTTAATCGAATTTTCCCTCCACTTCTCCCTTTTACCCTCTATCTCTCTTTCACCCTTTTGTTCTCTCTCTCTCTCTCTCTCTCTCTCTCTCTCTCTCTCTCTCTCTCTCTCTCTCTCTCTCTCTGAATTTTGGACACATTAAAATGTTTCCATTGATTTACCTTATCCCCTTGACATTGAAGTAAATCTATAAGTGAAGGTGAATGAAGTGAGTGTGTCCCATTTATTATTTGCCTATTTTCATAATTTTGCATCTTTGATTCACACTTCATAATGTTAAGTTTTTAAATACTGTGAGATTTGGTGTTTTTATTGTTCTTTTGTCAATTCTTGATCTTAGAGCATATGCTATTGGTGTTCTTTTCAGAAACTTTCTCCCTATACCGATGTCCTCAATGGTCTTCCCCAGTTTCTTTTCTATTAGCTTCAGAGTGTCTGGCTTTATGTGGAGGTCCTTGATCCATTTGGATTTGAGCTTAGTACAAGGAGACAAGGTTGGATCAATTCGCATTCTTCTGCATGCTGACCTTCAGTTGAACCAGCACCATTTGTTGAAAAGGCTATCTTTTTTCCATTCGATGTTTTCAGCCCCTTTGTCGAGGATCAAGTGGCCATAGGTGTGTGGGTTCATTACTAGATCTTATTGTTCTTTAATAGTTAATGTTATCATTTGCATTGAATGTGATGTATGTAGGTGTGTCATGGGAGAAATCAGATACATTTTGTTGACTAATAGAAAACTGACTACCCTGAAAACCTAGGTGAATTCCTTTCTTGTTCATTAGAGGTTCTGGCTTTGAAATGAAAACTGGGTTTAGATATCCATATTTATCGTAGGAGCTAGTTAGCCATCTGCTGAGGAGGTCTCTACTATCTTCTGGTTATAGAAATTAATTAGCACACTAATTAGCTTTCCATCTGTCTGTACATTAAGATTATCATGATTTATTAGAAATTACAATAGATTTTATGGGTAAAAGCACTTACAGGAATAACTAATCTTGATATTTATTTTGACAGCTAACACGATTAACTCTGGTTTAAGTGTGGTCATCGCTGCTTCTTAAATTCCAGAATCCATACTCTAACATTTGACAGACAACCTTTGTGGTTTTGTGTTTTACTGGCAATCATGGACAAAAGAGTAAAACATGTTCCAGAACCTTATATGCATCTATGCATTATTTAACAATTCGTTCTTTTGTAATGAAAGTGATGTGTTTTAGAATTTTATTTTTATACAAAACAATTCATTTTTAGAATTGTATAGCAAAAAAACAAAAAATTTGACATAGGAAATTTAATCTACACTACCTCCAGAGTCTTCTGACACTGGAGTTCTTAATGCTTACTTTTATTAACCAAAGACCATTGCTATTTCCAAGGATTACCAAACGATTTCAAGTGTGTCTCCATGTGTCTCTGCAAGACTACGAATCGTCGAATTTCAAGAGTGTTCACTTACATCTGCAGACATCCAAATGTCTGCTGTTTTTTTACAAAAATCTATGTCCCCCATGAAGCTAGTAACAAGAAGAGCCCAAGGAGGGACACCTGAAACTCAGTGGTCAGGGGAAAATAAAATACACTGGGGATAGGCAGAGGCAAGAAACAGTGTTAGAGTTGGCCAGAAGGATCCAGCAGCAGCAGGAAGGATGGAAGGAGGCATTGCAGGGAGAGAAAATTTGGATAGGTGTGTTGGGGGAGGGGATATTTCTCTGGGATGAGGTAAAATCCTAGGACAATGGAAGCCCCAAGGAATCCATGAGTGTGACTCTAGCTAAGACTCCTCCCAATGTGGGATATGCAACCTGAAACAGCCACCACCTGTAACCAGGCTTTCAACAGAGGGATTGTGCCACCAACCCAGTCAAAAAAAACCTTAGACCAACAGTTTGTACTGCCTACAAGATGTAGATAGGCAAAGATATGGCAGAAAGTGAAGTAACTGTCAAAGAATAACTGGCCCAGCTGGAAACTCATGCCATGAGAGAGAGAGCCCACATCTCACACTATTAATTATATTCTGCTATTCTTGCTGACAGGCACCTAGCAGAACTGTCTACTGAGGCTACACCTAATAGCTGATGCAAACTAATGCAGAGACCCACAGCAAATATTAAGTAGAGGCCTTTTGGAAGAGGAAAGATCAAGAGAAACCAAGCCCACCACAAGAAAACCTACTGAATCAAGTAGACTGTGCCAATAGGGGATCTCACAGACACTGAACCACCAAACAGAAGGCGTGCATGGGTCAGACCTGGCCCTCCACCCATACATAATATTTGTGCAGCTTGCTCTTCATGTAAGAATCCTAGCAGCAGGAGCACAGACTATATTTGATGCAGTTGTCTGCCACTAGATCTCTGTCCTAACTTGATGTCTTGTCTAGCCACAACAGAAGATACACTTAGTCCTACTCTAACTTGCTATGCCAAGGAATGTTTATTTCATGGGAGTCCTCCGTTTTTCTGGGGAGGAAAAGGAATGGAGGGTGGGGAGAGGAGATAGGATATGCACGATGGGACTGGGAGAGAGGAGGGATAAGAAGTTGTGATTAAATGTAAATACATTAATTAACAAAACTTAAAAAATAAAAATCTGGGTCCTATTCATTTTGGCATATGTTCTCTTGTTGGACATAACTCTGTGGCCATCAGTCACATAGGGCCACGCCCCAGGCCCAGAGTGTTTTGGCTGGACTCCACCCCCACAGTAACCTGGTTACAGCCAGGTTTGCCCCACCCCACAGTTACCTGGCAATAGCCAGGTAGCCAGGACCACTATAAAAGGGGCTTCATGGCCCCTCCTTGCTCCCTTGCCCATGTTCTCTGTTCTCTTCTCTTACTCTCTCCCTGTCTCTTGCCCCCCTCATCCCTCTCTCTTCCCCATTCCCTTACTATGTGGCCATGGCCGGCTCTAATCTCTCTATCTATTCTTTCTCTTTTTACTCTTCTATCTCTTTTCTTTTCCCCTACTTTTCTATAATAAAGCTGTAACATTATGGGTTGTCTCGTCTTATCTAAACCCACCATGTTTGAACAAGGGAACAGACCTCTCAGGGTCTCTCCAGCTGCCAGACCAGACCAAGGACTCACTCCCCTCAGCCGGGTCTCAACAGGTATACAGGCCTGCATCAGAATGGGGTGTGATGCAGGCCCTCATTCTCTAATATTTTTTAATAACATTGTGTAAACTCTATTACTTATTTATTGTATTTATTATTATTTATCTCCTACTTTCCAAAGAAATTCTCATACTGATTACCTTTGTTCTGCTATGTTCTGTGTTACTTAGCAATAAGAAGGGATAAATCTGACAGACACTGAAAAATACAAGGTTAATGTTCAATGGTATCAGAGTTAGGCTTGCCTTCCTCTCCAAAGGAGAAGAGTTTGGTGTGGTGAGATGAGCTTTATTTGACTAACCCACTAATTTTCCTTTATCTCACTTCTCTCATCTTGGTGAAGTCGGTGCTGTGTAGACGGCATAAGAGTCTCCTTTGCTCCACAGCTTTTGTAAGTCTAAAACACTGATGAGGCCAATTTGATAATTGTTACATTGATAGTGCCTAGCCCTCTCCAATTTCATTTGTCCAAATCATCCAAAACATTTTACTCAGTTTGGCATAACTTTTAACAGTACCATAGCTTTCACCTTCACAAAGGTGTGCAGTTATAACACAAACTAAGTTTTCATACAGTTTCTATTAGAAATACCAGGCTAAGCTCAGAAGAAATCCTATCAATTGCCACCTTACCTCATGCCTGTTACTGACTTCACTTCATTTACCATCTGCAATGGGAAGCTTTTTGAGGAACTCAAGTCAGTAAATAAAATTATTGCGGAGCATCATGGCTCTTACTTAACTGATTCTGACTTACCCTGAAAGAACAGCTCATAAATGTTTTATATTCATCCGGAACAGAAGCAAGAATTCAACAAAGATGTAGTCCTCACAAAAGAAAGATAAAAATGAAATTAAAAAAATGAGTGATTTAGGATATCATCTCAACATACATAATTATAATCTTATTAGGAACTTGGACATTCATTTTAAATTATACTCCATTAAAATCCAGTGTCATGGTGGAAAAAAATACAAGAAACTATCCCATTGGTCATAAATTATAGCATGAATTTTAAATATTCATGCACATTTGCATGGAAATAAAGCTTTATATCTGAAAATATTTCATTGAGTATCTGACTATTTAGGGAACATAATATCTCCCTCATATTTCTTTCTTCTTTTGTGAAAACACATGTTTAAACATACACACAAACCTCAATACACTCCAATTTTACTTTTCAAAAGTTCTTGAGGAGGAATTGTCTTCATAAAGTGATATTAGTTGTAGCCACAGTGAATGTTACCACTTGAATTGGAGTACTTAAGCCTCCCATTATTAATATGTATGGGTTTAATATGTGTTTTAAGTTTTAATAGTGTTTCTCTATCACATAGGGGTGTTCTAGCATTTGGGGCATAGATAATTCAGAGCCGAGAAGTCATGGTGGATTTTTTTTTCATTTGATGACTATTGAGTGTCTTACCCTATCTCCTTTGATTAGATTTGGATTTGTAGACTGCTTTGTTAGGTATTAAAATGGCTGTACTAGCTTGCTTCATGGGTCCATTCCATTGAGAATTTTTTTCCATCCCTTTGCTCTAGGATAAATGTCTATCTTTCATGTTGAGGGATTTCTTTTATGCAGCAGAAGGATGGGTCCATTTTTGGCTCCCATTCTAGCAATGTGTATCATTTTATTGGGGGAATTGGGCCCATTGATATTAAGATGTTAATCGATGATTGTTAATTCCTGTTGTTTTAGGGTGATGGTGGAAGTGGTAGTGATGGACACACATGAACAGTTCCTTTCTTTTGGATTTGCTGGAATAAGATTATTTATTTTATGTATTTTCTTCATGGATGTATAAGGCTCCTTAGAATAAGGAATCTTTCTATTCTAATATCTCTCTCATACTTCCTTCTTCCTTTGTGAAAAAAAATGTTTAAACATATATTCAAACCTCTATTCCCGTATTCCTTAGACTAGAGATTTCCTTCTAATACCTTCTGTAAGGATGGATTTGTGGATATTGTTTAAATTAGACTTTGTCATAGAATATCTTGAGTTTGCTTCTGTGTGTTTTATATAATAAGACACAAATTCAATGAGTACTTAAATATGTTATGGGTGTAGATGAAAACCAAGATGTTGATTAGGGAAATTTTGGGGGATCTTGTGCACAAAGATAGGAAGGAACTTCATATATATCCAATAGCAAGTGTATTTATGACAAGTGCTTATGGCAAAGAATGAGGCAGAGCATTTGGATACTCAGATTCTAGTCCATGGGAATGCTTGGCGATAGCAAAGTCAGGAATCGATTTCTCAGTCATGTGATATTATCATACATGAGTGAGGATAAAGAGAAATGAGTTCACACACACTCAGTGTTGTGGTGAATTGATCATGGAATATATGATCCAATTGGCTTGCTGAGGATTGGACATATGTAATATTGGTTTCCATGGATATAGAGTGAAATAAAACCATTTTGTTGTGTTTGTGAACATGAGTGTTATTTCTATTCAAATACACAAATGTAGGTAAAGTATTATATCAGATTAAGATTATTTGTATTGGGATTTTAAAGTATAGAGAAGAGTGAGATGATCAGATATGATATTACTGTATTAGTATAAAATCAATTTAATCAGAAAGGAATAAGCAGAGTGGAGTTAGAGGAAACTAGTTATTTAATAAACTGGAGATTAAGAAGACTGAAACCATTTGATTTCTTTTACTTTTAAATGGTAAAATGAAGGGAAACTAGTTTTAGACGCAAAAAATAATTTATATCAGTGGGTAAATGAATACATACATATACATATATGTGTGTGTATATCAACATAAGCAATGAAATAGCAGAGAATTTGAATACAAATCATAAAGTCATTAAAATATTCATAAAAATAAAAAATAAAATTTAAACATTAAATAAATGAAACCAGATTTTGAAACCTTTCTAGACCATTTTAAAACACATAGTGTTTACCTCAAGTTGTCTGTTCTTACATGAAAATATAAAAGTAATATACATAGTGCTTATCATAAAAATGCTTTTAACTTTAATCAGCCTTATATTATGATTAAAAGTCTTCATTTTATTTTTTATTCACAAGTGCATTCTGATTTTTCAGCCTTTAAATCTGCAGTGATTTTCTCAATTGCTTTGTCTACCGTGACATTAGGAAGAATTATCAAAACAGAGATCTGTAAGAAATTGAGCACTGCAGTTGACCTGATTTTATAATATTTTTAGCATTTCAAGTGTCATGAGAATCCCAGAGTATGATTCTGCATAGCAAGAGACACAAATCCCAGTTGCTTTCAATTTTCCATTAGACTGCCGCCTGTCTCATGCAATCTTTTTATCACAAATCGTTTATTTTCTTACAGCAGAAAAAGAGTTACGTGGGCAAAGTGAGGAAAAACTTGCTTCACAGCATACAGCTTGCCCCACATCTTGTTGTATTTTAATTGCTATTTTTTCTGTGTGTAATATTTGTGTGCACATGCGTTCATATATGTGTTGCCATGTCTAGAACACAGAGTTTTACATGATGTATCTTGCACTAATGCTTTTCGCTTTATCTTTTAAAACAAGTTATCTCTCACTAGCTTCAGAAATCACTGATTGTCTAGTCTGGCTAACTAATAACCTGCATTTTGTATAATTTCTAATATAGGGCGGCACATATATGTGACTGTACCCTGATATGTACATGATTGCCAGTGATTCACACTGGGATCTTCATGCTTTCTTGGTAGGCTAGAGTCCAAATTGAGCCATTTTTCCATCATTTAATAGATATTTTGAGGGTGGTAAACAATAAGTAACTGTGGTATTAGAAATAATGTTAATGTTGAGACAGAGAAGCTTAATGTCTTTTAAAGGTAGTGAAGAAAAACTGGAAAAATGTATGATGTGTGTAGACAAGCAGGTCTGACTAGTAATTGTACCAGGAGTCTGACCCACCTGGAATGGCTGAAGCGAGATGCAGTGTAGGAAGCAGGTCCACAGACTGATCTCTGGCCTTTTAATTCTCTGTCTTTTCTGTTCTAAAAAGCAAACAAACAAACAAACAAACACCATAACGCTTCATTACTGCTCTGTGCTTCATTAAGCATTGGAAAACTTAACTATTATTTACTTTATAAACTTACTAAATACTTCTCTGGCAACTAGCATAAGCTGTATGTATAGCAGTGAGGAATTCAGTAGAGGATTTATAGCTAAGGCTTCATTCTTTATGGCCAGAAGTCTTACCTGTCTCTCATCAGGTGAGAGGGATGCTTGGCGCATTAACTTTTATTGATCCAGGTCAAGAAAGTCACTTACTGGAAGAAAGAAAAGCTTTCACACAAGCAACTATGCACAGACATACAAACATTTATACACACATTTACATTCTCATGTATGCATTAACACATTCACATTTTTGTTGGATTCCACTACCTGTCTAATCTACTTCACAGCTAGTCATGCATACATACATACAAATATTTATACTTTTACACACACACATACACACACACACACACAGACACACAGACACACACACACACACACACACACACACACTGGTAGATTGAACAAAATTCCAAGCACAAGCACAAAAAGACCTTATTCATTCTGCATGAAAAGTGACCTCCAACCTTTTTTACATGGAGAAAGAAAAAGCTTCTACCTTTCTATTGCTAAATGATAGAAATGAAAGTCTTAAAAAAAAAAAAAAAGCCCTGTCTGTAAGAAGAAGCCCTGCTGTTAATTTAAAACAAACAAACAAATAAAAAAAAACCCTGCCCCATGGTAACAAGAGGCATGCCCACTCCATTTGCTCCCTCTGCAGCTCCTTCTGGGTTCTTATCTCTTCTTTCCCCTCAGCTCTGTTATAATTCTAATTTTATTGCCATCATTCCTTGCTTTTGTACTTTTACAGAACAATAGATCACATGATCTTCCAAGCATCTTTTTTCAAAAGTTCACAACAAGTTCAAACATAAATTCAAACCATAAATTCAATAAGGAGTTACAAGAGAGATGTTTACAGGTATTGCCATTAAAACTAATTAGCTACCTCAACACTCATTATCTGCTCCTAAGATCACAGATTTCCTGAAAGTTAAAAACTCTACTTCTTAGAGTTCTTGTCAACTTCTAAGTTAGTAAGGTATGTCAAGAGGCAAATCATCTAGTGTCTCTTTAGTATTGAAGTTTTGTATAGATGAACCCAGTCAGTAGTTTTTCTTTTCTTCTGTCCTCACACCTAAAATAAATCGCTAATTCTCAGTTTTTGGCCTTTAGTTATCAGATAATGGTTTTACAATCTAAAAGAATGTTTTCCTTAATCTTACATCTTTGCATGCCTGCTTTCTATCTTAGTGCAATTAATGTGTGACACAGAAAGGATTAGAGAGTTCTAATTATAATTTTTCTTATAGGGGTTTCAAAGTCACTTATATGAATTTAGGGATTCTATGGAATCACTGACAGGAATTAAGGAATCAATTTGTCTACACAGCATTTCTACAAAAGAGGACATCTTCATTAACCTGCAGGAAATCTGCTCAATAAGATGGGCTAAGGCCCAGAGGCTATTATATTAATTTAATAATGACAGGAAAGGCATATCAGCTGTAAGAGTCAATTCAGAGATGTGATTTCTGAAAGCCTTACAGTTCAGAATTATCCACTGCAGACCATGCAATAGGATGTGTCATCTCCAGAACATCATTTGTATGCCTTTAGACTTTCCTTGATGGGTCCTCACATCATGGCTTCTGACATAATTGAAAGGTCAAACATAATATAGGATGGAGCTGTGGTACCAAAAGGGATATCACTTTCCGAGGTGGAAAATTACATGCTAATTTGTAAGATGGTAGTTAGCAAGACTGCAATCCATTCTACTTTGTAAACCTTATGTATCTGTTTAATGCATGGAACTAGCATTTTCTCACTTCTGGACATTGATAAAAAGAGAAGAATGGGTAAGTATACTACTTACATGCAAAGAAGTATATATGATACTTTGCTTTCTTATAATTTTGGATCACAGGTCTTTTTTACTATTATTAATCATTCTGGTTACTCCCTCGCCATGCCCCATCCCACATCTCTCCCTTTGGCCTGTATGAGGGTTCTTCCCACTGCCCCCCGACCCACACTCTACTGTCCCACCCCTCCAGCATCGACCTACTCTGGGGCATCAAGCCTTCTCAGTACTAAGGGCCTCCCCTCCTGCTGCTGTCAGGCAAGGCCATCCTCTGCTACACACGTATCTGGAGCCATTCTAGGTACACACCTTGGTTTGTGGTCTAGGCTCTGGAAGAACTGAGTGGTCAGGCCAGCCAATGTTGTTCTTCCAGTGGTGTTGCTAGAGTAAAGGGGGAAGCACAGGTGTTAAAACAATGGATCAGTTATTAATGGCAAGGCTCACAACCAAAAATAATAATAATGGAATATAAAAATTTGAATTGCATATAAAAATCGAAAATGAATAGAACATATCATTTCCTTGGATTCAAAGCAAACAAACTTTTTCTATGCAAAAAGGCAATTGTTACTAAATGTAGTCAGCAAATACTTGTTTGATTGGCAAAACCTACAAATTCTTTCCTTTCTGGAAATGGTTATATGACTTTCTTTGGTGGTGTATTGTGAAATGTCAGTGAAGACAGTAAATGTTCAATGTTCTGTGCACTGAGATGGCTTCTTCTGAAACTTCTGTAAGCTTGCAATTAGTGCAGTAATTCCTAGTAGTTTGATGGGTACCCAAGACATAATCCACATATTAAATGATGTCCAAGAGGAACGGAAGAGTGGCCCCTGGTTCTGGAAAGACTCAATGCAGCAGTATAGGGAAATACCAGAACAGGGAAGTGGGAAGGGGTGGAGGGGGGAATAGGGGGAGGGAAGAGTGCTTATGGGACTTTTGGGAGTGGGGAGCCTGAAAAGGGGAAATCATTTAAAATGTAAATAAAAAATATATTGAATAAATAAATAAAAGAAAGAAAACTTAAATTCAAGTTTATGTATTACTTCAAAAGATAGCTTGTTCCAGTTACAGAGAATATTATGGACACCAGTGCTTGCCCAAATGTAAGCTCAACTCCACATTCATGAAAGGTGAATGGATGGAACAAGTCAATAAATTCTGGTCTGCCTCTGATAGAGTAATGTACCAGCCAGGACCAATATAAAGTACAAAGATTGCATGGTTAATGTTTAATTTCTATATTTGGGATACTATTTTAACAAGTAAAAATGACTGAAATTCTTATCTTCATGAATCACTCTGATGTCAGCAGGCTTTGAAACTACTGCTGCATTAAATTGAATCCTAATCACATTATAATCTTTTTATAATGTGGTAATAACATTGTCTTTTAACTTTTCATAATGATATAGATAAACATAATTATACCAGTGTGGAGAAAGATTATGAAAACACAAAAGAATAAAATCCATTCTGGCCCTTTTTTGTACTATAAAAGACTTGTAGATCTGTGGGAAATGTTTTAAGTATAAACTTCAAGATATCATTATACACACAGTAATTACAGTGTTATCTATAGGCTTCTTTCTTATTACATGATGAACCTTTTCTTGTGAAGATAAAACTTATTGAATAAATAAGCATTAACCTTTGTATGTTCATTGCATTATGTAATTAAGTTTACTCCAAATTCTTTCTATTTCTTTCACTTTTATTATGCTTAAAATTGTATCCGTACCTATGGCAAAAGGCAGTGGGTAGTTCAATTCAAGGCTAACTCACATCAAATATTTGGGAAACAATACAGATATGTTTTATTTATCATTTGAAGGAATAACAACCCTTTACCAGATTCACTGTAAGTTACCTAATCACATTCCTTATAATTAGACAAGCAGGCAAAGTGTTCTTTATCTTCAGCCCCATTCAAAGACTGTATCATCAACTTTCCATCACTTCTAGCTCCCTATGGGAACTAACATCTTTTTTATTTTATACTGAAAATAAAAGAGGTATGACAAAAAATAAAAATAGATTTTGACATGTTTTTTACCACTCAAAGGGTGTTTAGACTCAAGCAACACTGAATCTTTATAGAACAATCTCCTCTAAGGCTAAAGTCAATAATTGTTCCAAATCTGCATGTATATACTAGAGAAATTGAGAGAATAGTAAACTCAGATTAAAAATATTCCTTTGCTGTGTCATGTATGTAGTGCAAGAAGGTTAGATAGCATTCACTTCCTTCACTGCAAATAAGTGCCCCATAAATCAACTAGCTAAATACAAGAATTTTCTACTCATCTTAAAATTAGGTTATAAATACTAAGATTTTATTTATTTCTACTAAAGATAAATAAAGATGAAAATAACGTTAAAAGATGAGTCCTATACTTTTCTAAAGATAGCTTGTACTGAAAATTAAAGGAATATAGCTCTCTATAATTTTCATAATTTTCTCTCCAGATTATATGCATGGTAATACATGTCCTCTCAGTATACACATTCCCTCAAATATGATGACAAAAAATATGAGTTTCGTGAACAGCGAAACAAAATTTGAGAAAGGCAGGTTGTTATGAAACATATACCAAATGAGTACTTATTAAAAAGGAGAATGAGAATGAGAAATCATTAATGCTAGTTATTGAAGTGCAAATTGCACTAATAAATCAGTTTAAACACCCAAGATCAACGATCTTTCCAAGTGTAAAACTAACTCAACAGGATGTCTAGTTTAAGTGCAGACTGGATTGTAACACTTTAATTACAGAAATCAAATCTAATCAAAATATTTTATTTATCTAATGAATTGGACAAGATTCAAAGTCAAAGTTGCAACTGCACATGTTTCATTCCAAATTTTATGATTATTGAGAAATTAAATGATAAGACTAGTATCAAGTGCTCATTAGACTCAGTGTTTAATTAGGGTAGAAAGTTCAAATTAATCAGGTAGCAAAATTACAGATGGGAAAAATGTGGCAATTATTACAGGCTGAAAGTTGAGTGATATGCATATGACTTACACATAAATCTAAGCACCATATTGTAGAGTAATTTTAACCTAGCAACATGACTGCTTTTTTAAGGAATAACATCAAAAGACCTTCTAGGTCTGTGTGACTGGACACACGATTAATGGTGCTGGCTGGAACAATCATATCACCCTAATATACATTTTTAATCAGTCTCTCGGGAATATAGACCTTTAATCCCAAAGTTGTCTAATTGAGGGACAAAGTGCTGAATCAAAGTAAGATTTGACAGAATGAGTCGGAGAGAGAATACACCCCTTTTATGAGAAAGAAAATCTATGAGAATTCTTGGAGTGCAGTTCAGTTAAGTGCAGTTCAGAAAAATTCTGTTGAATCCCTTTGAGGTCAACTGAGTTCTTGCAGTTTCATTTAGTTCTGTTAAGTTCATGCCATCACTGAACCAGGCAGCTTAGTTCAAAAGGAGCTGGAAAGAGTGAGTTTATTTCAGCAGTAAGCCTCATAGGCTGGAATATTCTGGGCCTAGGTTAGCAGGTTGTGGCTGAAAGCTGAAGCCCTCAAAGTCTGGATTTGCAGAAGATTAGGTTGTACAGAGGCTAGAATCTTCCAGTCTATGGATAGTTCAAAACACTCTGGGTCCAGTTCAAGCCTTTTAGTCACATTGCTTGAGTATGACTCTCAGATCATTACTTCATCTGAGGAAATAAAGTTAGCATTTATACTCATATATTTAAATATGTAATAGAGCATTTTTTGTTGTATCTCACAAAAAGAAATTAGAATTAGCAATAAATTGGACCTTTTATAATCTTTATCTCATTAGCTTACTCCCAAATCTGACAGAAACTAATTCTATGAAACAGAGAAATGCACATATGAAATGCTAAATGCAGGACTTACATAATAAGATTAGTGCTGCATTTATTTCTATTTGGTAAATTTATTTTAATAAAAATATGTAATTATATGCATGTGTGAAGACCAATGGAATATTTTAGAACATATGTGCATTGGACAATAGTAAAATCAAGAAAAGCATTCAGCTCCTTTCCAAATTTATCCTTTATTTGAAAAACTTATATACATTCTACTATGAAATTGACCACCAGAAATTATTCTTCATATCATGGCATGACTAAATAAATATGTAAAACGTTGTACAATCTTCCTTCACATAGGTTCTCCACACTTGCAAGCTGGTACAACAACTCTGGATATCAGTCTGGCAGTTCCTCAGAAAATTAGACACACTATGTCATGAGACCCAGCTATACCACTTCTGGTCATATACCCAAAAGATGCTCCTATATATAACAGGGACATGTGCTCCACTATGTTCATAGCAGCCTTACTTATAATACCCAGAAACTGGAAAGAACCCAGATGTCCTTCAACAAAGGAATGGATACAGAAAATATGGTACATTACACAATAGAGTACTTCTTACCTATTAAAAACAATGAATTCATGAAATTCTTAAACAAATGGATGGAACTAAAAAATATCCTGAGTGAGGTAACCCAATCACAAAAGAACACATATGGTATGCACTCACTGATAAGTGCATATTAAGTCAAAAGTTTGGAATACCCAAAATACAATTCACAGACCATATGAGGCTTAAGAAGAAGAATGACCAAAGTGTGGGTGCTTTGGTCCTTAGAAGGGGGAACAAAATACTCATAGGAGCAAATACAGAGACAAAGTGTGGAGCAGAAACTGAAGGAAAGGCTATCCAGAGATTGCCCCACCTGTGTTCCATCCCATATACAGCCATCAAATGCACACAGTATTGTGCATGCTAACACGTGCTTGCTGGCAGGAGCCTGCTATAGATGCCTCCTAAGAGGCTTTCTCATAGCCTGACAACTGCAGAGGCAGATGCTCGAGGCCAACCATTGACCTGATCAAGGGTCCCCAGTGGAGGAGTTAGAGAAAGGATTGAAGGAACTGAAAGGGTTTGCAACCTCATGCCAAGAACAACCATACCAACCAACCAGAGCTCCCAGGGACTAAACCACCAACCAAGGAGGACACATAGAGGAACCCATGGCTCCAGCCGCATCTGTAGTAGAGGATGAACTTGTCAGGCATCAATGGAAGAAGAGACCCTTGGTTCTGTGAAGGTTCAATGTCCCAGTCTAGGGGAATTCGAGTGTGGGGAGTGGGCAGAGGGTAGGTGAGTGGGAGCACACCCACATGGAATTAGGATGAGGGGGGATGGGGTAGGAGGTTTCAGGGGGGGCAGAATGAGATAATATTTGAAATATAATAAAATATCAAATAAAAATTCATATCAGAAACAAAGATTACTAGATCACAGTGTGGTTAATTTTATTTTTAATTATTTGCTTTTGTTCACATTATTTTTCTCAGTGATTTTGGAGGTTTCAATATACTTGGCCTGTAGTGAGTTAGTGGCCTGTAGTATTAGGAGGTGTGACCTTGTTGGAAGAAGTGTGTCACAGTCGGGGTTGATTTTTGAGGTCTCCTCCTGTGCCCAGGCTCTACCCATTGCAGAAGTGAGTTTTCTCCTAGATGCCGAAGAATGCTCATACTTCTTGGTTGTCTTCTAATCAAAATACTATACTCTCAGCTCCTTCTCCAGCACCATGTCTGCCTGCAAAAGAGTCAGAAACAGCCCCACAAAATCCTCATCCTTGATTGCATGCTGCTTTGCTTCCCACTATGACGATAATGGCCTAAACCTCTGAAACTGTAAGCCAGCCCCAAATAAATTGCCTTGGTGATGGTGTCTTTCAGAGCAATGAAAGCCCCAGCTAAGACCATGACAATATAATTTATATATGTATCCAAAGTTAGTGCTTTAGGTTTTACATATCATTACAAAAAGTTGTTGCTTGTATTTTTGCAAGTGCCATTCATATAACTGGAGTTAGAGGATGTAGATACAGATCAGCTGAATATTGTTTGTCTGACATGTTCTAGATATCAGAGTCAATCCTCACCATCTTTAAAATAAAGTCAACCAAAAGTTACACAGCACCGTATTAGTTGAAATTTCATTTTGCTAATGGTCGTCTATGTACTTATACATTTTCTTTCATACTTATCTTCTTTTCAAAAATATTTTCAATGTTATTTCAAGCTTTTTCCCACTGGATTATTTGTATATTTATTACTATGTTCTATACATGTAGCATCAATTAATCTTTAGGCTAACCATCATAGCATATATGCAGAGGACCTAATATAAACCTACTCAGGCTCTCTGGTAACAGCTTCAGTCTCTGTCAGTCTCTGCTATCCCTGCTTAGTTAATTCTGTGGTTTCTGTTTTCCTGGTGTACATTTCCCCTATGGCTTCTACAGTTCTTCCTCCCCATCTTCTGTGAGGTTCCTGCCGCTCTACCTCATGAATGAGTAGGAGATCTGGCTTCTATACCTGGCAACCCATTGACCTCTAGGGTTGACTGAAGGAACAGAAATCAGAGCCATCATGGGTCTGCACTAGTTCCTCTGCATATTTGTGGTCCGATGGCTTGGGGATTTTGTGGGGCTGCCTTTGCCTGATCATGAGACCCTTTTGCTTCTACTGGGTTGCATTGCCCGGACATGGTATGAGGGATTCCGCCTAATCTTATTGCATCTTGTTATGCCTTGTTTGCTTGATACCCCTGGGAGTACTGCACTTTTTTGAAGGGAATTGCAAGAGCAGTGAATTTGGGAGTATGGGAGGATTGGGGGAAGGGAAAACTGTTGCCAGAATGTATTGTAGAACAGAAGAATTAATATGAAGAAACATATGTAACCAAACTTGGTCCAAAGATTCTGATTCCTGAGGAGCCTGCTACATTTGGCATCAAATTATACTATTTGGAAAATTATGAAATTATCCTGTGAGTCCATGTTCCCTCCATCTTCTAATAAATTCCATTACTATATCTTTCTTGTGTTATAACCTAACTTTTTATGCTATAACCTAGCTTTTTGACATTTATTTCAACTTTATTGAATTTGGGAATTGTTCATGTTCCCTAATTTGAACAGCACTCAATATGGTCCTCCTGTCTCACTTTTCACTGTCTCTTGGAACTGCATAGCTAAAGTATTTGTTATTAAATATATATATAATAAATATATATTTATTTATTTATTATATTTAATATATGTTATATATATACATATATATAATATATAACACATATATAACATATAAGATATATATACATGTTATTAAATATATATATTTCTTTTATAGCTGTATATATATATACAGCTATAAAAGAAAGCTGGCAGGACCCAGTATAAATTCTATCTAAATTTTAGAATTAGTATATGGGAGCAGGTGTAAAACAAGTATTTAGCATAAGTTACTATACCCAATTGTCTCATGTCAATAGACGAATTAAAAACTGTAAGTATTAACAGCTAAAATTAAATATAAATGACTTTATGTTTGAAACTTGGAATAAAATAATATGTAATAAACTGTATTATTCAGGGTTCTCTAGCGTCACCATATGTATGAATAGTCTTTGTATAATAAGAGAATTTGTTGATGGCTTACAGTCTTTAGTCCAACACCCCAACAATGGTCAGCAGCAGCTGTGGATGGAAGTCCAAGGGTCTATCAGTTACTCAGTCCCATTTGGTAAGCAGTTGAAGAGAGAGAGAGAGTAAATCTTCCTTCTTCCAATGCCCTTATGTAGGTCTCTAGCTGAAGGTGTGGCCCAGAGTAAAGGCGTGTGCCACCATGTCTTTAATCCCTGATGATCTTGAACTCAGGTCAAGATATATATACAATATTGATCTCTAGGGTTGAATAAAGAAGTAGAAATCACAGAACCTTAATGGGTCTGCACTACTTCCTTTACATATATGTGATGGTTGTTGGTTTGGGGATTTTGTGCAGTTGTCTTTGACTCTTTTGCCTGATCATGAGACACCAATTTATATCAATATTCAGTATATTATTATTCAATTGATAGTTGCTTTCAACACATTTTTGCAAGGTAGCCCAATTGAAGACATTGCTTTAAGAATGGAGCAGTGTTCAGATCTTTTTGTGAAAGAAGTGCATACATATTAGAGGGATTTCCTCATTACAGTTTTCAACTAATTATTCCCATTACTACTTTTCTTTTTCTCCTCTAATTTTTTTCTCCTCAGAATGTGGTTCCACAAATTCAATATTGAGATCCTGTTTAAAATGTGATTTATTGGGCTGTTGTTTTCATCTTCCACTCTCACTTTCTCTCTTCATTGGTGAGTTCAAATATGTTCTAGGATGGGAAGGGAACAAGCTTCTATGCCTTCATTGCTATATATACAAAGTAACTAAATGTTTTTCTCTAGGCCAAAATGTGTTTTATCTAATGAATATTCTGTGGGCTAATTCACCAAATATTTCTTATACTTCAAATGGATGTGCTTATGAATACATCAACAAAACTTTTATACATTTGACAACCTCTTTAATTAATACAGTAATATTGTTTCTAAATTTAATTGGTATAATAAAGTAAACCACTTGGAAATTTGAGAAATGAAGTAAGTAAGAGTTATTCTTTATCTCAATCTTGGAGAAAGCATGCACCTAGAATATGTGTGTTTATGTTTGTGTTCTCATATGTGCATATATGAATAAATGCATAGGGTTGTAAGCATAAATGTGTGACTTACTTGTTTATCATTTTTCATAGTTACAATTTCAGTTTCACCTTATGAGAACAAAAAAGTGTTTTGATGGATCATAATTTTTGCCAAGGTTCAGGGACATCAGAAATATTCTAAACACCTGGTCCTCATGCTAAAACAGCTCTCTGCACAGATTGTGAAATTTTATTCCAAATTTTCTTCAAGAGTTTAGGCAAAGCCATTTTGTTCAGACCAGACTAGTCAAACCTGTTGCACAAAAGTTACCATTTTGACAAATACTTAGGTGACACTAATGGAGGCTGCAAAACTTTTAAATAAAATCTGTAAAGTTGAATTCACTATCCTTGTTTTCTGGCTGAGATGCTAGATGTATTCACCATCAAGAAGTAAAACTATACAAAATAATTATTGTATGTTCTTCTAAGTGATTTGAGAATGACAGTGTGCCTATGGGTGTAAGTCTCCAGTGTCTGGGGCAAGTCTCACCCATTACATGGCTTCTACTTTTCCATGGCAAGTGTTCTCTCCAGTTATTTATTTGACAGAGAACTGTGATTTTATAAATTCTCAACAGGTGCTCCTAATCAGAAGCAATGTATTTTATAATCATAGGTGGCCCATACCGGGAAAACTGATCAGGACATGGGGTGATTCATAAATTTCAGTTATTAAAATGCTGTCAGTATTTACATGAAATATTTTCTTTTCACCAACAGATGACAATACTTTCATGAATATTTCCAAAACACATTCAACATAGAAAATTATGCTAACATTTTCTTGTTATCTAGGGAACAGAATAATGCTTTGTTTACTTTATTCAATGTATTGCGTGAGTTCTTGCATATATGTATGCACATTGCATACATACATTTTGCCTAAAAAAGCCAGGAGAAAGCATCCTATCTCTCAAATCTGTAGTCAATAGCTTTGCTGATCATTTATGACAGTCTGAGATGACCCTTGTGAAAGTGTCCTTTATCCCTCAAAGGGACCATGACTCACAGGTTCAAAACCTGTGGGCTAGATTGTCCTTAGACCTAGGTTAAAACTAAAAACTACTAATCTGAAAAAAGAAAAGGTAACAAAGTGAATGTTCTGTGGCATTCTGCTATACTCATAAACAGCTTTATTCAGCCATCATTACAGAGGCTTCTTCCTATAAAAGATTGGAGAACCACAGACAGACATTACTCAGAGAGAGAGAGAGAGAGTATCTTGAAATATGCAGCTCTAAAGGAGATGTCTCCATCAAACCCCTCCCATCAGAGCTATGGGAAATCCTTTGGATAAGGCAGAAGGAGTTGTTTGGACATGGGTAAGGAGAACAGTAGAAGAGGGCTCTCTAATCATTTTATTCATTTACATTTCAATTGATATACCTCTTCCCAATTATCCCTCCACAAACCCCTTATCCTACCACTCCTCTTCCTTCCCCTGTGCCTCTATGATTGTGCTTCTATACCCACTCATCAATACCTGCCTCACCGCTCTAGCATCCCTCTTTGCTGGGACATCAAGCCTCCATAGGACCAATGGCCTCCCCTCCCATTGAAGTCAGATAAGGCTACATATGTATCTGGAGCCATGGGTCCCTCCATCTGTACTCTTTGCTCGGTGGTTTACTCCCTGGGAGCTCTGTGTGGCCAGGTTAGTTGGTATTGTTCTTCCTATCTCCAATCCTACATAGAAGGAGGAACAAAATACTCATAGCAGGTAGAGAGAGAGAGGGGGTTCTGGGAGGGAGAAAGGATGAGGAGGGAAAAGGGAGAGGCAGGATCAGGCATTGGAAAGGACAGGAGAGAAGTATAGAGGGTCAGGAATTCAAGTAGAAATATGTAGCAGTGGGGGATGGGAAGCTTGGGGTAGCCATTAGAACGTCCCAGACACCAGGGAAACTTGAGGCTCTCAGGACTCAACTGGGTTGACTTTGGCTGAAAT
Organism: Apodemus sylvaticus; assembly: GCF_947179515.1. Classification (NCBI taxonomy): domain Eukaryota; kingdom Metazoa; phylum Chordata; class Mammalia; order Rodentia; family Muridae; genus Apodemus; species Apodemus sylvaticus. The sequence goes on along the minus strand of NC_067486.1, from coordinate 15,962,222 downwards.
ATGCAACAAAAGGGAGTTAGAATCTGTACAGACCACCTACAGTAGATAGGCAATGCCCCAGTTGAGGGTTAAGGCCACCTACACTTCTTAAAAATTTCAACCCAGACAGCCACACCTCTATAACTGCCATACAAAACACTCCCAGCCTGCCATAAATCTCAGGCTGCTCAACTCCTTGCCTACCTCTGTCATTGGTGGTCATCCAGCAATTCTAGTATCTCTGATATGAATGGGTCTCTATGGTTTTCCTGTCCTCTCTTTGGAGATTCTGACCTTGTCTTCAATGTGCAAAGACAAAGCTTTCTCTATGATACCTCTGGTCCTGTAATGCCTTTGCTACTGCACCTGTGCATATACCAATAGAATATTCAGGCTTCTCACAGTGCTTTAGCTGCTCTCCATGGTCCCTTTTATCTTGCATCTCCCATGCTACCTGAAACAGAGCAGAATCTTACACCTAATCAAATTTGGCTGCCTGCTAGAAATGAAGGTTCAGCTCTCTCCAGGTAACTTTTGTGTGGGGAGTCTGGAAAAATACTCTCAGAAGATTTAGAGATGCTTTTCTCTTCCTAATTACAGCTGATTTCCCTCTCCCAGGTACCAAGCAGTGACTGTCCCAGGAAAGGGAAGGTTTCACAGCTGTGGTGCTGGTCTCTTGTTAATCAAAGCTGATTTTCTATCACAAGATGTTCAGGCATTGCTCACTGCTCTGCTTTTCATAGCTTCCTCAATTTTTGTTCTTCCATAACCCAGGGCCACTTAGCTGAGCAATTACTACAGTGGCTTTAGCCCTCCCGTAACTAACCATCAATCAACAACAACAGCAACAGGCAAACAAAAGAAGGAAAAAAATCTCATAGATGTGCTGTCTATCTATTGGAATAATGATCTCACTTGAGATTCTCTTTTTCTACAAAACAATAGCTCATATAAAAATGAAAAAAATCTAACACTCCCTTTTTCACCAGGACAATCTGGTTGATAAATGGTGTTGGATATTGACTAGTACACAGTTTAAAAGCCTCCTAAAGTTATGACAGAAGAAAACCTTGTATTTTCAAAGACACCTTTATCTCAAAAATATCCTTAATGTTAATAATTTGAAAATATTTATAGTTTGAAACATCGAAAATAAGACAAAGCACGTAATCTCCACTAAGTGAAATCCTACTCTGTAGAAGATTACACCATAGTAAACATAGATACAAAAGTGTTTTTACAATGCCATATATTTATATCTGTCCCTATATGTACACTAAAATATTTAATATTCTTAGGTAAATTTAAGAAGCCAATTATTTTTATTTAGAAGCAAATTAATACTGGTTAATTTTTGAAATTATATTTTAGTTATAGCATTCTCCCTTCCCTTTCTTCTGTGGAAACACTATTAAATATCTTTCCCTACATTCTTTCAGATTCTAATCATTAATCAAAAAAAAATTCACAGATATGTGATACTGTATATCTATTGGAATAATTGTCAGTGTGTGTGTGTGTGAGAGAGAGAGAGAGAGAAAGAGAGAGAGAGAGAGAGAAAGAAAGAAAGAAAGAAAGAAAGAAAGAAAGAAAGAAAGAAAGAAAGAAAGAAAGAAATAGAGAGAGTATTCTGAAACATAATCTGTTGAGTTCATATAATATAACTAATACATATGTTTTCAGGTTTTATAATTTGGTACATGTCCAACCAATTGTGCTCTTCTCTGGAGATGCCAACCTCTACTGCTAATAACTTTGCCCAGTGGTCTCTACTTTGCTTTGAAAAGAAGAGGTTTCATGGACATACCCCCTGCAGTTTGGCATGTATGGTTGTGTACTTGTTTAGCTCATATGTGGGTGTCATATTGGTGATATTTTAGAGATGTTGCTTTGCATGTCACTAGGAGACACAACCCCACAACTAGGTTTCTGTTCTTTGACTCTTACAATGATTTCATCCCTCTGTAGCACCCACTCTAAGCTCAGGTCGACTCCACTCCACTGCCACTGCTGTTCTTGGTGATCATCTCCAATATACTGGAGTCTTGCACTGCAACTAGGCTTCATCAATAGACTCCATAGGCTCTCTTCATGGATCCAAGCCTCAGATCCTTAGCATGACCACTTCAGTCCTGGGTAGTAAACTACAACTGAGGCTGCACCTTCAACAATGGCCTTCCATGTCTTTTCACAGTGCCAAGCCTCGGCTGCTCCTAATGAACCCATAATGCCTTCAAAACCCGTAGGTGTGATTCTTATACATTACCAAGTACAGCTGCAATATGAGGTACAACCTTGGCTATTTCTGGAACACAGCTTCTTTCTGCTCTCAGAAGAGTTCACCTCTGTGATGCTGGTGTCTTCTTAATTACCACTAATTTCTTACCTCCAGCTAACCAGCATCAATTGTCCCAGTAGTTCCTTTCTCTTCTGGACTCTAAAGCCAGAGCTACATGACTGAAAATTCTGAGTTCTGCTGCTTGCAGGAGCTCGAACATGGACCCCTTGTTCTATTACATTATCACTAGCTTTCTCTTTTCCAACTTCTTCACTGCCTAAGCATGACAGCCTGGATCTTGCTCTGTAGATTGACCTTGCACCAAGAGATCTGGATGCTTGTCGCCTAGGATAAAAGGTGTGTACTATTTCTTCTGGACCTAAATTTATCTGGGTAGGATCTTGCCCCATTCTCTTAATCTGCTATCTCCTAGAACACAAGACTTAGCTCCATTTCACTGCTGCCTCTTTAATACTCAAACGATATATTTTATATTTTTTTCTTTCTGTTTCAAGTGCTCTTCATGATACTTAACCAGAGAACAAAGTCTCTGTTGGGATTTTTTGGGACTTCCTTTGTCAATGCAATTAATGTAAATCTCTTTACCTTAGCCTCAGGTAGATTCTTCGGAGCAGGGCAAAAAGCAGCCACCATTATTCACCAAAACACCACAAAACAGTCTCTAAAAAATACATTCTGAAATTCTTCTCTGAAACTTCTTAGACCAAGCCTCAGGTTCATCCTCTTAGTCCTTTGACCCTCTTACTCCCCACCTCCTCACAATTTCCAGAGGCGTGTGGATGTTCATGAGTCAGGGACCCCCAGCCCTTAGGCCTCAGCCTTTGCATTTGGCCACTTAGACTGAGGTCCCTATCCTAGACTGCATTCTCCCACTCGCAGAGTGCTGCACCAGCACTTAGTGAAAGCTCATATCCCAATGGTGGTTTAAGGTAAATGCAGTCTGGCATTCTGAATTTCCCCTGCGCAGTGAGCTCAGCCCTTCTGCAAGGCAGAACACGGACCGAACTTTCCTTTGCATTCTTTCTGAATCATAAACTATCTGCAGAAATACAGATTTCCCTTTCACTTCTGGGGATTTCATTTCTGGGGATTAAACAAAGACAATGCCAATAGACTGCATGACTTCGATGTCTCATAGACTGAGCTGCCCTACTACACAAAAGAAGGAAGAGGCCAATTCTTAAGATAGAGATCACAGGAGGATACATTAGTTAGTAAATTAGCAGAATAGTTTATAGGCCTCCCTGAAACTGGTAACAAGTGTGATATTAAAAAAAAATTAAAGAAAAAAATCTGATTGGGTTTTGGAAAAATCCTGTCATGCATCAATAAAAGAAAATGCATGTATGCTTACCTTTGTGTATTTTTAAGAATTGTATACATTCTTATCCCACTCTTAACATAAAAAGTAAATCTCTCATGTTCTCTAAACATAACCTTTCATTATCAGTTCATTGAAGCTATGCCATTGTTATTGCATATCTTTTGTTGAAGACTTCCTAACTTGCATTGATTTTGTTTTGTTTATGTTTGTGTTATTCCCTTATTTGAGTATCCAAACACCGTGCTAAAAAAATTTCATGTTTTTAGGTAAACCATTAGCTTTCCTATAACTTTTCCAGTTCTTTTGTGTTAAATTAAAGAGCAAATACCAAGTATGAATTTCAATTAGGGTGAATCTCTCTTTACCTCTCAGAAATGCAAGTAGTACTTGACACACTTGGAATAAGAATTGGAAGAAGACTTTGACTTTTAGCAGCTCACTTCTCTGGAATCGAACTGATTTCTCTAGTGTTAAGATCTCAGAGGCAATGTATAATACTGTGCAATGTCAATGCAATCAGGAAACATCCTGCCAACAACATGTGGGTGTAGCTCAACTCCACTGGGAAATGCATAGTAACTGAGCAGATGGGGAAATGAATATCATCTTCTCCCCAGACAGTCCACGATGAACTGCTGACTTCAATGTAAAAAAAAATTAAATGTACTTGATTCAGAAAACTCTTGTGAAATAGGTCTTAAATGTGAAATGATTTATGTTTAGTGTCATCCTAAATGTAAAGATTTAAAGCTAAATCAAACATAAATATTATACAAAAACACATATTGTATGCACATTAAGCCAAATGAGTGCTGCAAGAAACATGTGGAGAGAGCATGACAGTTTTTGGATCAAATATTAAAAGCTGTAACTACATAATATAGTAATAAACTTGAAATCTTACATACTGCCTATGGGGTACAATTGATACTATATTACTTATTGGAATTTGGCAACAAATAGATTCTTGTCACTCTTGTAAACTCCCTCACAACAGATGCACAGTAAATTTATACAATAAAAAGAAACAGTGAATGAATAAGTCATGAGGTAAATCAAAACCTCACCTATACTGCTTCAGTTTACATTCATTTATGAGTAAATAAGATTCTATGGTCATATTAAAAATAAACATTGAGAACTTGATTGCTGTGTATTTCCATTTCATTTAGAGGTAAAATAAATATTATTGCATTTGTATCTGAGTCATAGAAAAATAATATTTTATTATTCTGGGGGTGTAAACTTATATAAATTATACATCAAGGTTAGAAAAACACTAGGTCACAATTTCTAAACTTTATTCATGAGTTTATGATTATTTAGAAAAATTTCCATCACCAACTAATATAGCATGGCTTAAATATCATTTTCCATATCACACAACTACTACTACTACATAATAGTTATTTGGATGCTTAAATATGATATCTCTTGAGACTTTATGTTCACACCTAGAATTTGGAGCTGATTTCAGTTGGCAATATTTTTATTTTTTTCTTATTCTTTCATAATTTCCTGTATGAACATTAATCATTCACTTACCTCTTGTTCTTCTCTTACACCTTTGTCCTTTCCCTAACAACCCTACAACCTTATTTCCTTTCTCTCTCTCTCTCTCTCTCTCTCTCTCTCTCTCTCTCTCTCTTTCCTCTCTCTTTCTTCTCTCTGGTATTATGTACATCCTGTGTGTGTGTGTGTGTGTGTGTTCCATTACACTTAATTAGGAATGATATCATGGACATCAATGGCTGATTAATTATTTTTGAGCAAGCCCAGTTCAACACTGAGTACATAATTGAAGAACATGGCTCCCCCTCTCAGAATAGTCATTAAGGACTTATGGCTTCTCAGATCCTATAGATTCCCCCTTTTCTACCCACTGGGGAATACTGATATAGTATACCAAGGCTTACACAAACAACCATTGCAGCGACATCTTATGTAGACCAGGCATGCAGCAATCTTGCAGAACACTCTGCCACTTCTAGAACTTTCCTCATTATGGTGGTTCATTAGAGGTGTTCCTTGAGCTTTGAAGGGAGAAATAGATATCCTATTAATATTTTAATAAAGTTATATCTTATCTTGCCAATTTTCCTAATGCCTATTACTCTAAATTTACTCATGATCAAGTTAGCATTTGGGTTTTGATTTTTCATGTATGTATGTTTTTGTTTTTGTTTTTATTTCAGTGCTGCAGATTAAATATCATACTTTACTCAAACCGAGAAAGCACTTTAATACGTAGCCATATGCCTAGGCAAAATTTGATTTTTGTTGTATGATTTTTGTAAAATGTAATTAAAACATTTAATAATATTTGTTTTAATGTAGTCATATGTAGAAACCTCATACAAAAAAGGAAAATACAACTATTATGAAACTCTGAGAAATTTAATAAGGAGATTATATTTTTTCTTTTCTACTCAAAGATATGCATGTTGTGAGTCAGGTTAAAATAGGATTTCTATGAAAATAAAACAATAAATGCACTTGTATCTGAAGATTGTAAATTTAATTAAAAAATTGCAACAATGTATGTAAAAAGCAATGAGTGTTCCATCTATTAACAAACAAAGGATGGAACAAAATTTAATAAACTGCCCCGTAGAAGTTCAGCATATTCATTGAGCAAACATCTTGTATGGTGAAAAAGAAGGAATAAAAATATGCAGATTTCCCTTCTAGCTATTATTTATACTTACATCAAAGAAGCAGCATGGGGAGGCCAGTCAGATCTTTGTAGTACACACTAGCTCACTAATTTCTATTAATGTCCAGACAATGAAACCAAGTAAATACTCATCATGATTAAAAGTGTGACTTAAAGATACACACACACACACACACACATATATATATATGTGCACACACACACACACACACACGTATTTTTCCCAAAAGGTATTATGCTGAGTGTGGAAGACCACCAGTCACTTGAAAAGTATAAATATGTGGATTTTTGTTGAGGTCTATTTTTATTTGAGAGAAAGGTTTTGTTTTTAATTAGAACAGAAAGGGGGAAGTATTGTGGATGGGATTGGTGCTGTTTGTATTTTGATGCTAATTCCACTCTCCTGGGAGGAGCTGTGGACAAGGAGTGAGTCCACCTTAATAAAATTAAAATAGTCTATGCACAAGAATCAATTACATATTTTCCTAGATTGGCTGGTTTGAAACATAGATTATTTTATAAATTTAATATGTTGTAAGTCATTAAAATTATGTTCTCAGTCACTAAGATATTAAAATGTTAAGTCGATGCAAGAAAAATCCCTAGTAAAGAAATCATTGAGAAGGAAAATAAAAAGTCTTTTGTAGTTTATAAATATATAACTGTCACAGAAATACTTCCCGTCACATAATAATCAAAACACCAAATGTTCTAAACAAAGAAAGAATACTAAAGGCAGTAAGAGAAAAAGGCCAAGTAACATATAAAGGAAGACCTATCAGAATCACAGCAGACTTTTCACCTGAGACTATGAAGGCTAGAAGGTCATGGGCAGATCTCATGCAGACTCTAAGAGAACACAAATGCCAACCAAAACTACTATATCCAGCAAAACTCTCAATCACCATAGATGGAGAAACTAAGATATTTCATGACAAAACCAAGTTTACCCAATATCTATCCACAAACCCGGCCCTAAAAAGGATAATAGGAGGACAACACCAATACAAGGAGGGAAACTTCACCCTGGAAAAAGCAAGATAGTAACCTTTCATCAAACCCAAAAGAAGTTAAGCATTCAAATTTAAAAAATAACGTCAAAAATGATAGGAAGTAACAATCACTATTCCTTAATATCTCTTAACATCAATGGACTTAATGCCCCAATAAAAAGATACAGACTAACTGAATGGATACGTAAACAGGACCCTACATTTTGCTGCTTACAGGAAACACACCTCAGGGTCAAAGACAAACACTACCTTAGAGTAAAAGGCTGGAAGACAATTTTACAAGCAAATGGTCTCAGGAAACAAGCTGGAGTAGCCATTTTAATATCAGATAAAATTGACTTTCAACCCAAAGTCATCAAAAGAGACCCTGAGGGACACTTCTTGCTGGTCAAAGGAAAAATACAAAAAGAAGAACTGACAATCCTGAACATCTATGCCCCAAATGCAAGGGCACCCTCTTTTGTAAAAGAAACTTTATTAAAACTAAAAGCACACATTGCACCTAACACAATAATTGTGGGTGACTTCAACACTGCACTTTCCTCAATGGACCGATCAGGAAAACAGAAACTAAACAGGGACACAATGAAACTAATTGAAGCTTTGGACCAATTAGATTTAACTGATATATATAGAACATTCTATCCTAAAACAAAAGAATATACCTTTTTCTCAGCACCTCATGGTACCTTCTCCAAAATCGACCATATAATTGGTCACAAGACAGACCTCAACAAATATAAGAAGATCGAACTAATCCCATGCCTCCTATCTGATCACTATGGAGTAAAAGTGGTCTTCAATAGCAACAGAAACAACAGAAAGCCCACATACACGTGGAAACTGAACAATACTCTACTCAATGATACCTTGGTCAAGGAAGAAATAAAGAAAGAAATTAAAGACTTTTTAGAACACAATGAAAATGAAAACACAACATACCCAAATCTATGGGACACAATGAAAGCAGTGCTAAGAGGAAAACTCATAGCCCTGAGTGCCTCCAAAAAGAAAATGGAGAGAGCATACATTACCAGCTTAATGACACACCTGAAAGCCCTGGAACAAAAAGAAGCTATTTCGCCCAGGAGGAGTAGAAGGCAGGAAATCATCAAACTCAGGGCCGAAATCAATCAAGTAGAAACAAAGAGAACCATACAAAAAATCAACAATACCAGGAGCTGGTTCTTTGAGAAAATCAACAAGATAGATAAACCCTTAGCCAGAATGACCAAAGGGCACAGAGAAAGTATCCAAATTAACAAACTTAGAAATGAAAAGGGAGATATAACAACGGAAACTGAGGAAATCCAAAAAATCATCAGATCCTACTACAAGAGCCTATACTCAACACAACTGGAGAATCTGGAGGAAATGGACAATTTCCTTGACAGATACCAAATACCAAAATTAAATCAGGACCAACTAGACCATCTAAACAGTCCCATAATGCCTAAAGAAATAGAAGGAGTCATAGAAAGTCTTCCAACCAAAAAAAGCACAGGACCAGATGGCTTCAGTGCAGAATTCTACCAGACCTTCAAAGAAGAGTTAACACCAATACTCTTCAAACTATTCCACAAAATAGAAACAGAAGGAACACTACCCAATTCCTTCTACGAAGCCACAATTACGCTGATACCAAAGCCACACAAAGATCCAACAAAGAAAGAGAACTTCAGACCAATTTCCCTTATGAACATCGATGCAAAAATACTCAATAAAATTCTTGCCAACCGAATCCAAGAACACATCAAAACGATCATCCACCATGATCAAGTAGGCTTTATCCCGGGAATGCAGGGTTGGTTCAATATACGGAAATCCATCAATACAATCCACTACATAAACAAACTCAAAGAACAAAACCACATGGTCATTTCATTGGATGCTGAAAAAGCATTTGACAAAATTCAGCATCCCTTCATGCTTAAAGTCTTGGAGAGAACAGGAATTCAAGGCCCATACCTAAACATAGTAAAAGCAATATACAGCAAACCGGTAGCCAGCATCAAACTAAATGGAGAGAAACTTGAAGCAATCCCACTGAAATCAGGGACCAGACAAGGCTGCCCCCTTTCTCCTTATCTTTTCAATATTGTACTTGAGGTACTAGCTCGGGCAATTCGACAACATAAGGAGGTCAAAGGGATACAAATTGGAAAGGAAGAAGTCAAACTATCATTATTTGCAGACGACATGATCGTCTACCTAAGTGACCCAAAGAACTCCACTAGAGAGCTCCTACAGCTGATAAACAACTTCAGCAAAGTGGCAGGTTATAAGGTCAACTCAAGCAAATCAGTGGCCTTCCTATACTCAAAGGATAAGCAGGCTGAGAAAGAAATTAGGGAAATGACCCCCTTCACAATAGCCACAAACAGTATAAAGTATCTTGGGGTGACTCTTACCAAACATGTGAAAGATCTGTATGACAAGAACTTCAAGACTCTGAAGAAGGAAATGGAAGAAGACCTCAAAAAATGGGAAAACCTCCCATGCTCATGGATCGGCAGAATCAATATAGTTAAAATGGCCATTTTGCCTAAAGCACTATACAGATTCAATGCAATACCCATCAAAATCCCAACTCAATTCTTCACAGAGTTAGAAAGAGCAATTATCAAATTCATCTGGAACAACAAAAAACCCAGGATAGCTAAAACTATTCTCAGCAACAAAAGGAAATCTGGGGGAATCAGTATCCCTGACCTCAAGCAATACTACAGAGCAATAGTGTTAAAAACTGCATGGTATTGGTACAGTGACAGGCAGGAGGATCAATGGAACAGGATTGAAGATCCAGAAATGAACCCACACACCTATGGCCACTTGATCCTCGACAAAGAGGCTGAAAACATCCAATGGAAAAAAGATAGCCTTTTCAACAAATGGTGCTGGTTCAACTGGAGGTCAGCATGCAGAAGAATGCGAATTGATCCATCCTTGTCTCCTTGTACTAAGCTCAAATCCAAATGGATCAAGGACCTCCACATAAAGCCAGACACTCTGAAGCTAATAGAAAAAAAACTGGGGAAGACCCTTGAGGACATCGGTACAGGGAGAAAGTTTCTGAACAGAACACCAATAGCGTATGCTCTAAGAGCAAGAATTGACAAATGGGACCTCATAAAATTACAAAGTTTCTGTAAGGCAAAGGACACCATCAAGAGGACAAATCAGCAACCAACAAATTGGGAAAAGATCTTCACCAATCCTACATCAGATAGAGGGCTAATATCCAATATATATAAAGAACTCAAGAAGTTAGACTCCAGAAAACCAAACAACCCTATTAAAAAATGGGGTACAGAGTTAAACAAAGAATTCTCACCTGAAGAACTTCGGATGGCGGAGAAGCATCTTAAAAAATGCTCAACTTCATTAGTCATTAGGGAAATGCAAATCAAAACAACCCTAAGATTTCATCTTACACCAGTCAGAATGGCTAAGATTAAAAATTCAGGAGACAGCAGGTGTTGGAGAGGGTGTGGAGAAAGAGGAACACTCCTCCACTGCTGGTGGGGTTGCAAATTGGTACAACCACTCTGGAAATCAGTCTGGCGGTTCCTCCGAAAACTGGGCACCTTACTTCCAGAAGATCCTGCTATACCACTCCTGGGCATATACCCAGAAGACTCCCCACCATGTAATAAGGATACATGTTCTACTATGTTCATAGCAGCCCTATTTGTAATTGCCAGATGCTGGAAAGAACCCAGGTATCCCTCAACAGAAGAGTGGATGCAAAAAATGTGGTATATCTACACAATGGAGTACTATTCAGCCATTAGAAACAATGAATTCATGAAATTCTTAGGGAAATGGATGGAGCTAGAGAATATCATACTAAGTGAGGTAACCCAGACTCAAAAGGTGAATCATGGTATGCACTCACTAATAAGTGGATATTAACCTAGAAAACTGGAATACCCAAAACATAATCCACACATCAAATGAGGTACAAGAAGAAAGGAGGAGTGGCCCCTGGTTCTGGAAAGACTCAGTGAAACAGTATTCAGCAAAACCAGAACGGGGAAGTGGGAAGGGGTGGGTGGGAGGACAGGGGAAGAGAAGGGGGCTTGCGGGACTTTCGGGGAGTGGGGGGGCTAGAAAAGGGGAAATCATTTGAAATGTAAATAAATTATATCGAATAATAAAAAAAAATAATTGATGTGAAAAAAAAAAATAAATAAATAAATATATAACTGTCATGTATTGGTATTTGTGTATGAAACATTAAAAATTAATGTGTAACAAAAACATATAATACTAAATTCAGTATCCATATTTGGAAGAAATAGCATCTATTTCTCCACATGTACCATGAAATAAAAAACAGAACAACAACAACAAACAAATAAAACAAAAAAGCAATAACTCTGACTTTTCTTTCCCCGTGGGTCTCACAGGTAGCAGGTGAAAATTCTCCACCTGACCTGTTGCATGACCAGGGAACTGCAGTCAGAGAATTTAACTAGAGTCACATGCTGGGTATGATTATATCACCATATCAGATGCACACATTTGCAAGCTTCTTTATATAGGACCATATGGAGAAGCTATTTGTAGATTTGTTTAGGGGTCAGGAGTCCCAAGTAGACTTCAGTTTGAACCATAGCTTATCTTATCAATTAAATAGAATTTGTCATGCAAATTATGTTTTTAGTCAATAGGGCATTAAAATATAAGTTGGCACAAGGGAAAGAAAAACCTAGTAAAGCAATCAATGAAAAGGAAAGCAAAAAGTCATTTATTATTAATAAATATATAACTATCATGGATTGGTATTTGTGTGTGTCACTGAGAAAACTGATGTGTAATAGAAACATATCTATTGAGAAGCATATTTATCCACTGGGACATACTTACTTCTGAGGCCTGTCTTCTACATGCAGGTCCATAAAAGGGCAGGTTCATTACACAGGGTGAGATCATTTGTGTGCTGTTATATTTTACTCAACCTACGACAATTTTCCAAGTGAACAACAAGAAAATATGGTTCAGAGCTTTTTCAGGCTAATATTACTCTTTCTTTCATTCTTTCTCTTTCATTATTATTATTATTATTATTAATTTAATAATAATAACAATAATAATTAAAGAGTGAATCCTGAACAATTTTACCTGACATGCTAACCCTCATATTTTAAGTTTCTTAGTATTCAGGGAAGTAAATGAATACTTAATTAATGCTTATTTTATTTTGGATTTGTTTGTCTCCTTTGAATTTTTATGCCATGCTGTTTTTAGTAAACAGAGTTCCTAAGGAGAATGAATGTATTAAAAATGAGACAAGTAAAAGAATAGAAGTAAAAGAATGAATAAGTAGTGTGACTAAAAGCAGACATTTAAGAAAACACACTAATAAAAACAGTAGTTAATTTTTTCCTGTGATTCCTGATGATAATAAACCCTACATACAGAGTAGAGCAAAAGTAGGGGCCAAGAGCCAGTTATAAATACCCATATCTGAGATAAGAAGTATTCCATTCTGTAAATGAATCACATGTTCTGCATCCATTCTTAGGCTGAAGGACATTGGGGTTGCTTTCAGTTTCTGACTGTTATGAATAAGGCTGCTATGAATTTAGTGGAGCATGTGACCATGGGATATAGTGCAACATTTTTGGATATATGGTCAGGAGTGGTAGAGTTGAGTCTTCAACTAAGACTATTTCCACTTTTTCTGAGAAATTGCCAGATTGATTTCCAGAGCGATTTTACCCATTTGCAATACCAGCAGCAATGGAGGAGTGTTTCCAATTTTACATATCTTTACCAGCATCTGCTGTCTCTTGAACTTAGTCATCCTGCTTGGTATAAGGCAGAATCTCAGGGTCATTTTGATTTGCATTTTTTCATGGGTCAGTATGTGTAACATTTCCTTAAGAGCTTCTCAGCCTTTTGACAATCCCCTGTTGAGAACTCAATGCTTAGCTCTATACCCCATTTATAAATTAGGCCATTTAGCTATTTGGAGTCTACCATCTTGAATTCTTTATATATTTTGGTTATCAGCCTACTGTCAGATGTGGAGTTAGTCAATTTCCTAGTCTGTAGGTTGTAGCTTTCTCCTGTTGAGTGTGTCCTTTGCCCTACAGAAGATTTTTCAATTTTGAGAGGTCCCATTTATCAATTATTGATCTTAGAGTCTGAGCCATTGGTGTTTTATTCAAAATTTTTTCTCCTGTGCCAAGGCTATTTTCCACTTACTTATCAGAATCAGTGTATCTGGCTTTTTGTTGAGGTTCTTGATCTATTTCAACTTGAGCTTTGCACAGGATGATAAACATGAATTAATTTGCATTCTTCTACATGTAGACTGCCCTAAGACCAGCACCATCTGTGAAAGATATTTTCATTTTCCCACTATACGGTTTTGGCATCTTTGTCAAAAATCACATGTCCAGGCAGTGTGGGTTTATTTCTGGGTATTCAATTCTATTTGATTAGTTATCTAATGCTAATACATTAGATTACTAGAAAAGAAGGAATTCACAGACTAGAAATTCGATAGAAAGAATAAATCCATGTGGATGAAATGCTCAGTCTAATCTTATGTCAAGCCATATCGTTTTATAAGACTTCTCACTTTGTTAAATTTTAAAAACACCCTTATCGACAGTAATTTAGTTCTTCTAAGTATATACATTTGTTCATTGGGGTTTTGAATTGCTAATTCCATGTACACCCAGTGGAGAAGTTTATTCATTTTCTACCATTCCTTAATTGAATACCTAGAGTGATGCACATCTGTCAGCCAAAAATAAGAAAAAAAGAAAAAAAAAAAAAAACCTTTCCATTCCCTGTCTCACACATTTACTATTCTAAACTACCCAGCTTCTTAGTCAATGACTTGTTCTGAGTCAATTGTCTTTTTAGAATCAAAACTCTACTACTTAGGGTTTGTCATGAAAATAGAAAAAGAAGTTAGTCATTGAAAAAACTGAATTCAATAATGTAAATGTAGCACTGTATTTATTAACATGTAAATTTTGTCTAAGGAATCTAATACCCACTTGAAACCATACCCATGTGGTTCATGAAACTAGAAAAAAAAAATAGTTAGACTACTGGCCAAGCACTGTAATCTAGAAGAAAGGCATCCTTAAAAGTGGAAGCAATGTAGCACAGAAGAAGCTCATTCAAATGATATAGAGTAGCTGTGATAGATTGACAGCTAAATAGTAGGTAAAGTTGACAGTCTCACAGCTCAAAACATGTCCAAACCGACATATGTACATATGCTTGTTTAAGCAAGCACTGCACCATAATTTCTAAACAAGAAAAAAAAATAAACATATAAACAATTAGAAATCAATGAGTAATGCATCCTTTATATGAAATACAAGAATTTTTACATGCCAGGGATATCAAATGACCCTGAAATTTTAAAATAGGTATGCTTCTCATGAAAAGAGATGTTACTTGCAAAATAAAAAAAAATATTTTACATAGAAATCTCTATAAAAATTACTATTGTTTCATCCTAAAGGTGAAAAATATAGCTAAATATGAGATAATAATAAATCAATATTTTAAAATTCTCTCCATCATAAATTATATTAAAGATAAAAATGCATATAATAATATAATATTAACAATGATTAAGTAAATGATGATCAAAATATTCAAAAAAACTGTAGGATTATGATTTTGTTAAATGACTTTTTTAAAATAAGCAAATAATAAACTCATTTCTACTTTGGACTTTTCATGCATTTACAAAATATAGAGTGATAATACCCATCCTCCACTTAGTCCCACTAGAAACCACCAAGATCTCCAATCTAGTTTCTTTCCCATGCCATATCTTCATTCCTTTTTATTGTTATTAAAACCCTCTAATTCTAATACGTGCAGCCCATAGACACATGGGTATGGGGATATCACATAGGGCACAAGCAACCTCTCTGTTAGTCCATCCTTGATGTGGAGTGACATTCCTCACACTCGAGTCAAATTTCAATAGGTCCACATATAGGTATAATATTTATTATAGTATAGATGTTTATGGAAAAATATAAATTTGGAGATACACCAAAAGTTGTTTCTATGATATAAACATAACATGTTGTAATGATAATTAATATTTATATGTATTCCTAAAGTTATTACCATATTAGATCCTTTTGTATTTTGTATAAGTAAAAAAATATTTAACACATGTACATACACTCTGTAGATAAATTAGTTTTACTAAGTATAAAGATAGCAACCTACTTATTTATATTACTGAATTAAGCACAGAGATAAATAATTACACAAAATAATTCTGTAAATGCAATCACTATGCAACTAAGTGCTATAAAACAGATATTTTCCCAAAATTGACTTAAAAAGAACCAATTTTCTGTACCCATGGCCTTATTAAAGGACTATTCAGAATAGCTATCAGATGTGCATATAAAAATTCATTAAAATAGACAAGAACAAAATCAGCAATGGTATTATGACATCAACAAACACATTAAAAGCTTTCTTCTTTATGTTTGTTCCTATTTTAACTAATTGAGAGATAATTCCTCTCTTTAAGTAGCTTCTGAAGGTGAATGGGTCTTATTTTTTCTATGGGCATTGCGCATCTCTTGTTGCCTGGCAACACTCAATCACAGCCACTCCACCTTTTATTTCACTAATTAACATCTAATTGCATTTGCAAATTTAAGCATTCATTTTGTTTTTGAAAACATTTTTATCCCTAAGCAACTAAAATTATTGTTTAAGAAGAATATACTGAAATAAATGTTGCCACCTATACTATTTTACTTTAAAAGCTTCATTTCCATGTATGTTATGTTACTTTACTGAGATAACCAGAAACAATTAAAAAGTATATGATTGACTGGTCTATTTTCATCTACACTAAAATTATGATATAAATCTTATATTTCCATCAAACTTATCTCATTTTTCTTACTGTTCCCTGATAAACGTATTACTTAAAATCAGTACGAATGAAATATGAATCCTTAAAATAGTTACGTTTATAGGAGCACTACTCCTGTATAGTTCATAAATTCACCCCAATTTTGGAAATTTATAAATATTGTGGATGAACAATTGAATATTTGCATTTTGTGTGAGAGACCTTAGCTTCTCATGAAAGCAAAGATGAAACGATCAGCATGGTTATGTGCTAGATTTGATTGTACATGAATAAACAAAAGATTTTGTGAGTAAATACCTTCAAATCCTCAACCAATGGACTTTGTTATTTATAAATACAATATTTTGTTTGTTTCGACTATTTTCTGCAAAGCATGATGTTGAAATGTACTTTGTTTTACATCCTTCTGTCTCTTCTGTTTCCTTGTTCTTAGTTACTCATCTATAAAAGCATTATTTTGGCCAGATCAGCTTTGGTGGGCTTAAACTTGTACTATGTAAAATTCATTATTATTAATTGTGGCATAATGGTATTTAAAATTGACAGATATCTTAAAATGGCAAACCAATAATGTTAATAAATCTCTGCCTACTTTTGATATATTCACTGCTATGCATATCTACTAGAGAACGCAACGAGTAAAAAACACTTTTATATGACCATACTAAAAAACTCAGAAAAAATAATAGAAAACTAAGAAGTACCTCAGATAACAAATATGATGTATCACAAAAATTATCGAAAAACCTGACCTAATCCTATCCTATTTCTCACATGTCACTTAGGGTACATAGTCTTAAGAGTTTTTGAAATACTGTATACTGATCTGATCATAGAAAAAATAGATGTAAATAGAAGTTGAATAAGACTCTTTCTTGCTAATCAAACTCAAGGGCCAGCCTGTAATGAAGCCACTTGTGGAATAATTTTCTACTTGTTGGTAAAACTACAAACCTTCAGTATAAGCATTTCAACCACTAAATAGTAATCCCTGAATTTTAGAAATACAAAATACAAATTAGAGCATATTTTCTTAAGATTGAGGTCATAAGACAATGTTAAAACTGTGTACCCTTTTCTTATAAGGCTTGGGTTTCCCTGATTTACCACTTAAGTTAGCTAGAATCTGTCTTTTACCCAGTTGAAAGTAATATACTAACTTTTAACAACTTCCATGATTGTCTCAGTTAGAGTTGTTATTGCTGTGATGAAATGACATGATCAAAATGCAGAAGATTTCAGCTTATACATCAAAGAATCAGTGTTCATCAGCAATGGAAATCAGGGCCGGTACTCAGGCAGGGTCGGAACCTGTAGGAAGCAGCTGAGTAAAGCCGTGGAAGGAAGGTGTTGCTTATTGCTATGCTCATCAAGGCTTGCTCAACCTGCTTCCTTATAGAATCCAGGAATATGAGTCCAACGATGACCCACTCACAATCAGCTGGGCTCTTTCCCATCAATCACTAATTAAAAGTGTTTTGTATCCAGATTCTTTTGAAGCATCTTTTCAGTTGAGTTTCCTTTCTTTCAGACAACACAAGTTTATGTTAAGTTGACATGAACTAACAAACACATGAATCAAATCTTATAGCAATTCTTTTTGTAATTTATTTATTTATTCATTTAATATTTTTATTTATTGTTATATGTAAGTACACTGTAGCTGTCTTCAGACACACCAGAAGAGGGCATCAGATCTCATTTCAGATGGTTGTGTGCCACCATGTGGTTGCTGGGAATTGAACTCAGGACCTTTGGAAGATCAGCCAGTGCTCCTAAGCGCTGAGCCATCCCTCCAGCCCCCAAATCCCTATTTATAATGTAGAAATTCCAGTAAAGTTCATCTTATGTTTGTTTCTTCCTCCTATTGTAGTATTTATTGGAGAGAATCTGTTTATTTTTCTGATTTAATGTGCAATAATTTGTTAGTCTTGTCAATAGGTACCTCATGATTTCAAAATGCTACCCTCTCTCAGATTATTATTTGTACCTGTTTAACTCTTTTCCATTAAATATATTGCTCAAGAAAAATTCTTTAGACCACAAATTAGAAATATTAACTGTCTACCAGAAATGGCATTCTGTATAAAGAGAAAGCCCTAAGATGCTACAAACTATCACAAAGGACTTTATAAAAACCATCTTTCTATGCTTTGCTGATTAAAAATTATAGAACATTTAAAATGTACTATACTTTATATAATGACAAATATGAATGAGGATACATATTATTTTTTAGTGACAGTATACTTAACATACAAGAACAAATAACAATATTGAAATAAATCTAGACAGCCTAGCATGTACCCAAAATTATCAAAAAACTAAAGACAGCTGAAATTTAAACCAAGCAAAAAGCAATCAGTGAAACTTCAGAATCTAGGTAAGGGCATGCTCTGTAAGGCCTTTCAGAATAGGAGATAGGATCTGAATGTTTTCGTAAAAGTACTTAGTAGAATAATAACTACATCTTAAACATCAGGAATGTGTGGTTCTGTTTATTTCTTAACCTGTCAGGATATAGAAACATACAGTATTTAGATAATTGAATATAAATTTAGAATAAAGACATTGCAAATGATTTCTACAGTAAGCACAAATTCCTCTATCTCTGAATGAAGTGAACCGTTAAAGCTGTTAATAAGCTGAGGACTTCTAATTTAAATAATACTTTATATATAAGCTTTATAAAAGTAAGCAGTAGATGAGCAACTTGGTTGTCATGTGGTTCTCTGAAAAACTGGAGCATGGGCTGTTCCTGAGCTTGTTGCCTGCCTACCTGCCTGTGGATACCCAACTCCCAAATGGAGGCATGTGTGGCTTCGGTGTGTGTAGGGAGTACAAGTTGGGGGAGATGACACCCACAGGAGGGCTTTGCCTTCTCAGATGAGAAGATGAAGATGGAAGGGGGGAAGGACTTTTTTAAGGGGGTACTGAGAGGAGAGGAAGGGCTAAAAATACAACATAGATAGATAGACAGACAGACAGATTGTAATGTTAATTATTTATTGTATAAGTGGGAATTAAATTTAATAGATTCTTTCATTTTAAAGCTATATTACAATTTAAATCTAATAAGATTAAAAAAATACAATAAATACATCTAAAGAACTATTTAAGAATGTGTAAAAATATAATTAAACATTATACTTTAGAAAGCCCAATTCATAAATATAAACTAACTACTCATCCCTGCATGATGAAATTATATGGATAGGCAATATCAGATAATTAAATATTCTCAAAATGCAGAATTTAGATGAAGGCTATTAATAATGAAATATTAGATAATTATAAACAGTTTGAATATCTTTATAACAGAGCTTCCTGAAACCCAAGATAACCTTAGTGAAACAGGAACTCTAATTCCAGATGTTTCTGAAGGAGCGTAGTCAATGGCAACTGTATTAGCTTATTTCAACTTATTTATCTGTGTGGCATGATAAAATTCTCTAGTCAGAAGAAAAAATATTGTGTCATATTCACATAAATTATCACTTATTATCTGTGTTGAGTGTGAAAAAAACATTAAAAAACTCTCAAAATGTTTAGGTACTCACAAAATTGTATGTGCATTGTTTATCATGTCCAAAATATTTACAAAAGTAATAGGAAAGATCACTTATTTGAAGGGAGCAGATGATGTTCTGAGTGAATAAGTTTTATTGACATGAGCAACATGTCAAGGACCCAGTGCTTGAGACCCATGCAGATTGCAAGCCTTCTCCTTGTATAAAGACTGGTGTTGACAGTGTACACATAAAATGTCAGACAGAGCTTTCTCTACCTGAGGATCACAGCCTAAGTCTGCTCCTTTCCATAGAAAAGCTACTGAGATTAGCTAACCTGTTTTCTTTACTCATCTGTATAAAATAAAAATGCTGAGTTTTCAAAGCATCTCGATTAGAATGGAGGGCCCAGCCGGAGCCAGCTTTTCTGTACCTGCTCTGTCATTTCCTCATACCCAGTGGGACTAGTATGGAAAGCCAAGTTGGAAGCAACTCACTTCTAGATTAAAACAGCTTGTGCTAAAGGCGAAGTTTAATCAAGCAAGTCACAGATTTTGATCATATTCTCTCTTTGTGGTTTCATAAAGGAAGCCAATAATGGATGAAGCAACTTCAGAAATGTCTTGTTCACAGAATATCTCAGAGTTCACACTCCATTCAAAACTGAATATCCCGCCCTCGCTCCCCATAATCTTTCAGCAAGAATCTAACAAGTTCAAGCCAGTTCTTAGCTTGTATAATTATTACTATCACATTTTGGAGTGTGTGGTTTATTTATATCCATAGTGCTATGTTACTATGAAATATAACCATTATGGACAACAGAAACTAAAATTCCACATGATTCTTTTGTAATATTTGCTGCATCATAATGTCATAAACTAACTACAACATGCATTATCTCCAAGGATTTATATTCATTTATAGAATGTCAGTTTTCATGTGATACCATTTTATGTCCTTACTCTCTTGATATAGAATATGGTTTTATATTTCATTAGTTTTGAACTATTAACTAATATTAACTATTTTGCTATTCAATATTTCTATTGGACCTTTAGGTTTAAGTTTTTTAAAAAGTAGTTCCTCTAAGCCACAAAGAAAATTATGATTCACTATAAGAAAATTAATCTCATTGATTCTAGTCATTTTTTTGCAAATATAAGAGATATATTTAAAAGCTTGTATTAAAATGCATATTTTTTCACTTTGATACACAGGCAATGTAAACCTTGGCATCTTGCTCAGTCGTGTGAGATTAATTCATTTATTTGAGTCCTTTGCTTATCTTTGCAACCATTCTGTCTAATCATTTAAGTTTTGTCAAAATTCTTATAAATTCTATCCTATCTCATTTTTTAAGGTTGCAAGTAGCAAGATAAGAGAATGGTGGCATTGACCTGTCAGCTTTTCCAATGTTCCATTCACTGGTCCCAAAAAGGTATGTAAAGACTCCTGGGCTCTTGCTCTGTAGTTCAGACCTGTTCTGCACAATCTTTAAATTTCATGGTATTCTGTCTTTGCTCTCTCACTATTAGCTCCAGAAGTAAACTAGCTGGCTGTATGTAGTTTCTAGACTGTGTAGCATGGCAGGACGGTCATCTGATTCCCCCCTTAGGAAGTTTTCATAGTACCTTCTTGTTCCAGAAAAGCTGTTCCCCAAGGAAAGGGATTTGGAAAATGATACAACTATATTATAATCTCAATACTTCAAAAAATAAATAAGAAATAATGTCATCACAAAATATTCTGGGGTTAACCATTCAAGCAAAATGGACACCAAGATGAAAGGAGAGAAGTCCTTTGTAAAGCCTTGGGATTTTCCAGTTGCAGTTAGATCGCCTTCATTGGTTGAGCTTATGCCATGGGACATTTGTACATTTCTCTTTGATTCATAACTTTAGGGACAGAGAGCTACCTTATATGGATATTTTTATATCTGCTGCAAGCCCCTAACCAGTTGTTGGGGCACGTGCTGATAGATTGTCCATTTTCTCTGT
This sequence comes from Apodemus sylvaticus, assembly GCF_947179515.1. Classification (NCBI taxonomy): domain Eukaryota; kingdom Metazoa; phylum Chordata; class Mammalia; order Rodentia; family Muridae; genus Apodemus; species Apodemus sylvaticus. The sequence continues at coordinate 15,940,528 of NC_067486.1, read as the reverse complement.
TTTACCCCCACCCCCACCCCCGAGAGCTGGGTGTCCTTCTGGGATATTGAAGCTTAAGACTTAACATGGCTGCCTGTTCATTTTAAAATGGGTGAGTTAGGCCATCTCCATAGTAATTAATATGACATCAAATATTAACTCCAAGATTCACCTTATTAAAAAGAGTACCAGAGATCATTATCTGTCACCCTACTGGCCCAGTTATGGTGTGAGAACAGATTGGGAAGGAGCACAACTCTCTAGCATAGAATGTAGAATTTCTTCAGATGCTATATTGCTCTAAAAACTGACAAAGCTTGATACTGCTTTTAGTATAAAAAAAATGAAATCAGTTGGACGAATTTTCAACACTCAGGCAGTTGGTAAATAACTATTCCTCTAATCTTCACTGAAATCCCATGAAGACCTAAACCTCTCCCACATACTCACATACTTCAAATGCTAAAGGACTTGAAATCCTTGCATAATTGGGTTCAAGAGGCTGCTTTATCTCTCAATGTGAAGCCAGGCATTGCCTCAGATTAAGATGACTGTACTATAATTAATGTTAAACAGATTTACAGGGCCTGGGATGGTGCTTTCCTTGTAGTTTTTATTCTTTTATTCCTGCAATAGCTGTGTTCTAAATTCTCCCTTCATCTAGAAAACAAGTCTTCCTGCTAAACATATTGTTCCCCCTAGCTTGACAATGTTTACCTGTTTCCTGATGCTTATGTTGTGATGACATGTTGAGTTGTTAATGGAATCCAGCCTGACATGGAAAATCAAGATATTATGAAATCAGTTTTCTCAGTTGGAAAACTGTAAATAAGAGGAGAGACCAGACTTAACTCTGCAGACAGATTTTAACATAAAGAGTGAAGTTATAAATACTAAGGCACTTCAGGCTCATTTTGGCTAGTTTTCTGTTACTCCTTCTGAATATCACTTTTTTTTTCTTTTTAAATTTTTTTCTTGGAAAAGTCATTTGTTTTAAAAAATTTCCTTTACACTAAGCATTATGTCTGCTTACTAACAGTGTACATATAAAACTTTCAATGGACTTACTGGAAAGAGCTTCCACAATGCAATTAAAGGAAATAAATGTCTGGGATCTACCTTCTGAACTAAGAGGAAGAACTGTGAATGGTGAGCCAGGAGTTCATGGAACTCTAGGGTGCTGCCATGTTCTTCGACTGATGTATATTTCCATGAACTACTTGCATTGTTGCTATTTTTTTTCGAAATTAGAACCTTCTTGGAACCTAAACTAGTATATATAGTGCAATAGGAATAATAGGATGCAAAGAGAAAGGACACTTCAATACATTTTATATATGAATCTTAATTCATCAATTCTTGGATTGCTATAATTACTTTTAATACATATGATATAACATGTGTGATATTCTTGTTTCAGAATTTATAATTGAAATGTTTACTTGATGATTTTCCCCCAAAATTACATAGTGCACAATTGACAAGTGAAGAAACAACGAAATAAAAATACATCAAATATCACCATAAAATCCCTCAACTGTATACAGGCATTTTAGTAATTTAATTTTGATGCTTAAATTGTGAAGACAATCTCTCTGAAGTTTCTAAAATTTAAATTAAGGCACTACAATCCAACATACTTACCATTGCTTTGGTTCTTAAAACTAAGTGTCCTTTGAAACTGTAAAGTCAGCAGTGTGTTTGAAGTCTCAGACATTTTTGTCGCCATTTCAAACATATTGTCGACCATATAAAAGGTTATGCTTTGCCCTGAGTCCATGCATATAGAATTCTGATTGATGTCAATGGGAACCATGTGCAAAGTTTGCAGGCGCTGTGTAGTTTGAAACTGTATGGTGTTTTCAGAATATCTTTGAAGTTGAGTTTCTGTGGAAAAAAAATACAAAGTTTAGAAAGTAGTTCTGCAGGGCTTATTCTTATCCATGGAGAACATGTTTAGATTGCCTGTTTAAAATGCACAGCTAGACTGGAATCCCATAAATGGAGCATGCATACGGAGTGAGTGATTGCAAAGGGATTATTCCTATTGAGCTCAGTTGCTAGACTTGGGGACTATATTATTAAGATCTCTTGATCCTAGGAGCCTGCTTTGTTTTTATACATCAGTGTTTCTCCTGCATTCGGAAAAATATACATTGTTATTTATTTTAACGACAAAATTAAACTAATTTCTATCACTAATATTTTCAAAACCATCTAAACTAAAGAAACATCGAAGTACCATTGAGTTGACAAATCCATAACAAACTGATTTTATATTGTCACTTTGAAATATATAAATTAGAAAGAACATTTCTTAATTGAGATTTATTTCGACAGTTAAAAACATATTATTTAAGGGTAACTTAAAGGAGGAGGATGAAAATCAACTTAGCACTGAAATTCAAAATAGCACTAAGTTTACAAGTCACAGCTGAATCTGAAATACTATTAGTGCTGAACCCTTCTGCATCAAGTTTCTCATTTCAAGATACAACTGTCACTTTTCAAAATCTCAAGTCCCAAACTCTGTATTCTAGATAACTACACTATTCATTTTCTAGTATAATTAAATTTGTGTTTAGATTTTCTGAGATTTTTTTTTCTAGAAAGTCTCTGTCACTTTGACACCTGGAGTAATTTGCACAATGCAGGCTCAATACTCCTGACAGCTCATCTAGCAAGAGCTTGCTGATCTATCTCCCTGAAACATAGGAAAGTGCTGACACAGCACTCAAGAACGCAGGTTCCTTTTGATGAGAAAAATAGCAGAGGTGATTCTTTAGCCAAGAAATAAACTTTCACCCTACTAGATGTTTCTGGCTGAGTAGGAGGCAACATTAAAATATCTAAAGAATAGAAACTACAAAGATTAATAAAATAGAGATCCAAAGGGGTGTTTTACGTAACTTTCTTGGTGAAGTCAGTGGAAACTCAGCACTTTGCCTCTCAATTATTCTCAAAACAAGTTACTCATAATTGGGGCACATGACTATTAATATTATTGAACTCAGTGAAATTGCACCTTCTTTCATGCCATATTATCCAAAATGAATTTTTAGATTGAACCACTATGACTTTTCCCTAAGTTCCAAGGATTCCCATAGAAACACATTTGGAGAGGGCACTCCCCTCTATGTAAAATATATGTATACATATGCATACAAATATATATATACAGTTGCAATTATAGTCTCTCCACCTATATATCTAAAACCTTATCTATATAGATATATCAAAGTTAACAGATACAAATATAATGTTGTGTCTCTTGGGGTTTGGATAGGGATTATTCTAGGCACAGAAGAACAGGTCTTAGACATATTTACAAGTGATGAACTGGGTTGTCTCTCCTTTGTTTTCTCTTTTCCTAGCAACTATGACTCAGACAGGCCAGCTGCTTTTTACTCTGTCAGAATAGTTGAACTCAAAAATACATTTGGCAGCTGAAATTTCCTCTCAGGTTTAGAGCTCTTGGCTACAGTTATTTGTCAGAACAGTCATGAGCCAAAAAAGACAACTAACTTGAGAAATCTACTCACAAATGGGGCAATGACTGAGCACAGGCAGTTACTGAGAAATTTCGAGTTTAACATACAGCCCAGAAATTCATGTAGTTCAAAGAGAAAAGTATGAATATAATCATAGCTACTATATTGTCACACCAGAAAAAACCATTGCTCTGCAATGTGATCACTTCAAATAAATAAGAACAGTAGATCAAATAGTCTTACAAACTGCCTACCTCAAAAATTATAGAATTGCAAGTCAACACAAAGTCGTTTCATAACTGTAGAAGGGTCTTTCTCCTTTAATATATGTTTCCATTGACACAATTTGTTGTAGGTAAAATTGAGCATAATAGAGATGCTTATATACAACTGTACCAAACATCTTCTTAAGCTGAAATCATACTTTTTGTGTTCTAACACTTTACAATCACTGCTAATACCTTCTGTCACTATTGATTACTTCCATTTCCCTCCTTCTCTACAAGGTATGTAAACCAGGCACAAAAACAGACAGAGTGGGTGTCTTAGTCAGTGTTTCTATTCCTGCACAAACATCATGACCAAGAAGCAAGTTGGGGAGGAAAGGGTTTATTCAGCTTACACTTCTGCATTGCTGTTCATCACAAAAGGAAGTCAGGACTGGAACTCAAGCAGGGTTGGAAGCAAGAGCTGATGCAGAGGCCGTGGAGAGATGTTCCTTACTGGCTTGCTTCCCCTGGCTTACTCAACCTGCTCTCTTATAGAACCCAAGAATACCATCCCAGAGATAGATGGTACCACCCACAAGGGTCCCTCCCCCCTTGATCACTAATTGAGAAAATGCCGCACAGCTGGATCTCATGGAAGCACTTCCCCAACTGAAGCTCCTTTCTCTGTGATAACTCCAACCTGTGTCAATTTGACACACAAAATCAGCCAGTACAATTGACCCTTTGTCAACTTGACACATAAACACATCACTATTAAGCTTCAACCCTTACTTTCTTATTCATCCCCAAGATCTAAATTACTTTAAAAAATCCCACAGTCTTTACATATTAAAAGTTCAATCACTTTAAAATGTCCAATATCTTTAAAATTCAAAGTCTTTTAAAAACTCAAAGTCTCTTAACTGTGGGCTCCACTAAAATACTTTCTTCCTTCAAGAGGAAAACATATCAGGGCACAGTCACAACCAAAAGCAAAATTCAAACTTCAGTGGTTCAATGTCTGGGATCTACTCAGGATCTTCTGGGCTCCTCCAAGGGCTTGGGTCACTTCTTCAGTCTTGCTTTTTGTAGCACACAGCTTGTCTTCTAGGCTCCAGCTGCCTGTTCTCCACTGCTGCTGCTGTTCTTGGTGGTCATAGCATGATACTGGCATCTCCAAAACACTGCTATCTTCCACTGTAATTAGACTTCACCAATAGCCTCTCATAGGCGCTCTTCATGGTGACAAGCCTCTGCTCCTATGCATGACTCCAAGTCCTGGGCCATCAATTATGACTGAGGTTGCACCTTCACCAATGGCCTTCCGTGGCCTCTCACTGTGCCAAGAGCCTCAGCTGCTGTTCATGACCCCTTCATGCCTTCAAAACCAGTACCATCTGGGTGACTCTTACACAGTACCAAGTCCAGCCACAACAAAAATACAACTGTGGCTATCTCTGGAACGAAGCCTCTGTGCTCTCAGTAAACACTTCCTAGAAGATTTCACCTTAGTGATGCTGGTTTCTTCTTAATCATCACTAATTTCTTAGCTCCAGCTAACCCAGTAACACAAAGGTTCGATTCAGTGGTTCTGATATCTTGTTAATCACAGCTGATTCTTCAGCCCCAGCTAACCAAAACCACAGAGTCTTCACAATCAAAACATGGCCCTGATAAGAGTCTTTAATCTTCCCTCTGAAATCTCACAAGTCAGGCCTCCATCTTCTGAAATATTCTCAACATTATCTTCCAAGCTCCTACAGAACTTTCCACAGAGCATTTAATATTCTAATGGCTTTTCTAGCTCAAAGTTCCAAAGTCCTTCCACAGTCCTCCCCAAAAGATGGTCAGGTTGTCACAGGAATACCCCTCTATGCTGGTACCAATTTGTCTTAGTCAGGGTTTCTAGTCCCGCACAAACATCATGATCAAGAAGCAAGCTGGGGAGGAAAGGGTCGATTCAGTTTACACTTCTGCATTGCTGTTCATCACAAAAGGAAGTCAGGACTGGAACTCAAACAGGTTAGGAAGCAGGAGCTGATGCAGAGGCCATGGAGGGATGTTCCTTACTGGCTTGCTTCCTCTGGCTTGCTCAGCCTGCTCTCTTATAGAACCCAAGAATACCATCCCAAAGATGGTACCACCCACTAGGGTCCCTCCCCCTCTTGATCACTAATTGAGAAAATGCCCCACAGCTGGATCTCATGGAGGCACTTCCCTAACTGAAGCTCCTTTCTCTGTGATAACTCCAATCTGTGTCAAGTTGACACACAAAACCAGCCAGTACAGTGGCCAAACAATGACTGGTCCAGCTTGATTCCCATCCCAGGAGAGGGAGCCAATCTTTAACACTGCTCAGAGAGCCAGAAAATAGATGCTGGATAACCTAGAGACCAAGAGTAGATTCCAAGACAAATAGGAGGGAAAAGCCAAGATAATTAATTAGTCCTAATATTATTCTGCTTCACCTTGGAACTGTTGGAAACACAGGCAGAGACTCACAGCCACACAGTAGGTATAGCTTTGGAAATCCTGCAGAAAAGAAGGAGGAAGGATCGCAGGAGCCAGAAGGGTCAAGAACACCACAAGAAAAGCCACAGAAGCAATTAATCTAGGTCCATAAGTGCTCACAGAGTCTGAACTGTCAACTAGGGAGTCATCATGGGATGGACCTAGAAACTCTGCATATATGTTACAATTGTACAGGTTAGTCTTGTGGAAATCCTAACAGTAGATACAAGAGCTGTTTCTGACTTTGTTGTTTGCCTATGGAACCTTTTCTTCCTACTGGGATGTCTTATCTTGTCTAAATAGGAGAGGATGCAGTTAGTCTTATTTCAACTTGATATGCCGGGATTGGTTGATATCTATGGGTGATCTACCCTTTACTGAAGAGAAACAGAGGAGTGAATGGGGAAGGGAATAGGCAGAGAAATGGACCAGGAGTAGAGAAGGAAGGGGTACTTACAGTCAGTATGTAAAATTTATTAGTAAAAAATAATTAGGTAAAATGTATTTATTTCATTTAAATCCTATCATGTTCCTGTACTGTTCTTTGGCTTTGGATACATGTGTTTTTAGCACCTGTAATTAGGTAAGACCTCGTGGACTTGGGACACTTTCTGCTTTCCAACTGTATTGGCCACTACTCCGTCAGAAAACATTTTCTTTTATTTATTGTAAAGCGAAGTATATATATAAATGTCTTCATATCTTAATTTTGTCCCATACTAATCATCATAAATTTAAACAAAATAATTTAACAAGTTGCTTGCATTTGAAAATATTTCAATGACAACCAAAACAATTATAAGAAAGAGTTATATGCACTGGATAATTTTTTGTATGTTATATGAATTCACATTTTAATTTTCTGACACATTGAAAAATCCTGACCTTTTAAGGTACTGTAGATCATCTAAGAAACGGTGACTTCAAGTAAAGTTCACCTGTGCTCCTTTCTAGCACAATGTGGTAGTTTCAAAAATTACACCCATGATAAGTCTTCCCAGGAGCTTTTTACCATATTCACTGACAGAGACATTTAAGATAACATTATAAAATACAGTGAATTACATTAGTAGGAAAATATTAACTTTACTTCTATAAAGGCATATCTTAGTAATTTTTTAAGAATTCCTTTTGACCTAGGAATTATGCTGGCATCATGGTAAAATTCATATAAAAAACCAATAAGGAAATAAAAGATTTATCAGATTTTTTTCCTGGTTCTACATATATTCACAAGAATGCCTGAATAATTTTATATTTTTAAAAGAGATAGCAAATTGTATAATTTTTCAGTGAGTTTTCTTTGGGAAAGTAAGCACGAAAAGTACAAATCTGCTTTATTTTCTCTAGTATACTCAACATTCTCGTTTACAAAGAAACACTGTTATGAAATATAAAGTACACGATTATCTTACCTGAATGGTGCTGGAGGTTTTGCTTGTTTGAATGTTGAAGGTCCTCTTCAACTCATGGATGTCTCCCTTGTCAGCCTTGTCTTCCTCATGAAAGGATTATAATTAGCTCTGTACCTTGTTTTCTTCTGTCTTTTATCCCCCCCCCCCTTTTTTTCCAGGATTAAACTTTTTCATTAGTCAAATTATGAACATGTTTTTCAATCGTTGTGTTGAGCATAATATTTGCACCCAGTTAGACATGAAATTTACAAAGATCAGTGAAATGTCTCAGAGCCTTGTATGTGATTCTAAAATGCAGAAAATCCATTGTTGTATAGTTTAAAAATGGAAATCAGTCTGGCGGTTCCTCAGAAAACTGGGCACCTCACTTCCAGAGGACCCTGCTATACCACTCCTGGGCATATACCCAGAGGATTCCCCAGCATGTAATAAGGATACATGCTCCACTATGTTTATAGCACCCCTATTTATAATAGCCAGAAGCTGGAAAGAACCCAGATGTCCCTCAGCGGAGGAATGGATATAAAAAATGTGGTATATATACACAATGGAGTACTATTCAGCCATTAGAAACAATGAATTCATGAAACTTTTAGACAAATTGATGGAGCTGGAGAACATCATACTAAGTGAGGTAACCCAGTCTCAAAAGATCAATCATGGTATGCACTCACTGATAAGTGGATATTAGCCTACAAACTTGGAATACCCAAGGCATAATCCACATATCAAATGATGTCCAAGAAGAATGGAGGAGTGGCCCCTGGTTCTGGAAAGGCTCAGTGCAGCAGTAAAGGGCAATTCCAGAACAGGGAAATGGGAAGGGGTGGATGGGGAACAGGGTGAGAGACGAGGGATTATGGGACTTTCAGGGAGTGGGGAGTCAGAAAAGGGGAATCATTTGAGATGTAAATATATTGAATAAAAAAAAAAGGTTGGATTTACTCAAATGTTATATAGCCCTGCATAGGTTTTCCAAAATTCTTTTGAATTTTATTTATAGTTTACTTGGAACCCAAGGAGTGATTGCTTTTGATACATAACAGATTTTTGTTTCTTTTTTTTTAAATCCTTGTCTCACATTTTACACCCAGACCATGGTCTTCCCTCCCTTCTGTCCCTCATCCTCTAACCACCCTAGCTTCTTTTTCTCCCAGATCCAACACCCCTCCACCTCCACTCAGAAAGAAGAAAGCTTCCCAGAGACATCAACAACGAACCAGCATAACAAGGTACTGTAAGACCAGGCACATATCATCACATTAATGCAGGATGACACAATCCAGTAAGAGAAATAAGGTTACACATTTAGGCTAAAGAATCAGGGTAAGGCTGCTCACAATGTGAGAGTTCCTTCGCACAAGAACGTGACCCATAACATATATGAAAAAGACCTAGGTCAGAGAAGTTCAGGCTCCCTGCTCTGTGTGAGTCCCCATGAGTCCTGTTCAGTTGATTCTGTGGGCTGTGTTCTCCTGTTCTGATGGTGTCCCTGACCTCTCCTCCCATCCTTTAGCCCTCTCCTCCACTGGACTTCTTGAGCTCTAGCTAGTATCTGACTATGGAACTCTACATATACTCCCATTGGTTGCTGAATGAAGACTCTGGCTTCTTTCTTTGCTGACTGTTCTGCTAGGCTCCAGTCTCAGAATACTCTGCAGGCAGGCCAAACTTTAGGCCATAGGTATTGTGGCTGGCATTGTGTACTGATCTCTTAAGGCCTTGCCTGGTTACAAAAGATGATCAGTTCTTGTCTATTGTCCCTATTATAATGAATTTTGCTAAGGGTTACTCTAATAGATTCCACGGAGTTTACATTGTACTAAGTTTTTACCTTGTCTTGATACCCACCAACCCCAATAATTTCTCCAAGTATTTTCTTCACCCTGGCCACCTAAAATCTCCTGTTTACAATACCACATACCCCCTAGTCTTCCTGTAAAATCTATTTTATTTCCCCACCTTAAGCTCTCCTGTTGCTTACCCTTCTGGGTCTGTTAACTATAGGATGCTTCAATTTTACTTATAGATGCTATTCAGCTATGTTAGTAGACACAAACTTTGTCTTTCTATAAAGATGTTTTTCTTTCTAATTCTATCTACTTGTTCAGGAATTTCATGATAGCATTGATATTAACAGTTGAGTAATACTCCATTGTGTAATTATGCCACATTTTCTTTATCTGTTCTTTGATTGAGGAACATCTACATTGTTTACAATTTCTATTGCTATTATGAAAAAAGCAGCTATGTTGAGCAAGTGTCCTTCTGGTAGGATGGGGTAGTCTTTGGACCAACAGTGATATTACAGGATCTTGATGAATATAGATTTAAAATTTTCTGAGAAAGTTTCAGATTGAATTCCAAATCACTCTTACAAGCAATGGATGCATGTTCCCCTTGATCCATATCTAGTCCTGCATAATCTATCACTTTGTTTTTGATCTTTGCTATTCTGACATGTGACCTCAGAGTCATTTTGGGATGCATTTCACTGATGGCTAAGGATGTTGAACAATTTTTTAAGTGCTTCTTGGCCATTAGGTGTTCTTCTGCCAAGAATGTTTTCTTTAGGGGATGGAGAAATGGCTCAGTGTTATGAGAACTGAATGCTATGCCAGATGTCCTTAGTTCATTCCCAGAAACCACTTGGTAGCTCACAACCATGTGTAATGGAATCCCATACTCTTTTCTTGTGTATCTGTTAACAGCAACAGTGTACCCATCTATATAAAATAAATAAATCTTTTTAAAAAGAGAGAATTCCCTGTTAAACATGTACCCCATTTTTAACTGGATTATTTGGTTTGCTGGTGTCTTATTTCTGGTTCTTTATATATGATATATTATATATATCAGGCCTTTGTCAGATGGTAGTTGATGAAAATCTTTGTCCATTCTGTAGGCTTCCATTTTGTCCTATTGACAATAGTATCATTTGCCTTACAGAAGTTTCTCGGTTTCATGAGATCCCATTTATTAATTTCTGATCTTAGTGCCTGTAGTACTGGTATTCTGTTCAAGTTAGTTGTCTCCTGTGCCAATGCACAGCTAGGCCTATAAAACTAGAATGAATTTTCTGCATTTATTTTATGCAAATTCTTACAATTACATATGAAAACAATAAATTTGCATGTAGTTTAAGAAATATTACAATACATAATTTACAAAATAATTCACATTTGTATCTCCAAATACTTTGCTCATTTATTTTTAAAACCAGATTTCAAGGAATTAGAAACAAATACCCAGAAGTCAAAATTAAAATTTCATGTTTTTTTCACCAACAGCAGTCTTAATTTTTCCTAATATTTATCTCTGACCTTTATTCATATAAAGGAATATTTTAGAGAAAAACCACAAAAGGGTTTTGAAAATTCCCTAACTTGTATGGAAGCAATGCACTGCAATGATCAAATCAAATCCTTGCTTATTACATTTATAGACTGAGATCCACTTCTTTCACTGGGGATTAAATTTCCTGGCAGAGATCCACTCTTCCTGTCTTTCAAAGTCATTCAGCTATGAAACTACATTCTAAATAATAAATCTGTGCTAAACCCACAGATTTATGTGGTTCTCACCTTTGGTCAGAGACGCTTCTTTTTGCAGCTGGTAGTGGCTAATGCAGACAAACATAACTGGTCAAAATTCTGAGTGTAAATAGTTCTGAGTTGTCATATGTACATGGGTCATTTACATCAACCTCCCACAATCCAAGGTTTAGAGAACTTTTATGGTGAGGAGAAAGAAAGAATAAAAAATCAACTGATGTGGATGAGGCTATAGGTGTGCAGTTCTGTCTATGACATATCTGTTAGGTATATCATTTCCTACAAGGTTGTTTAATCTGCAAATTATGTACACAGGAAGAAGACATTTCAAATTCTATCATGGGTTGGGTATAGATCCTCCCATACTCCCCTCCTTAACAAAAGAGATATAGGATATTAATGGCAACTGAAAGAGATTCTCACTTCACCTTATGGACATAGCTAAAAGTAACCACTCAGGTCCCAGAGAATGACTACACACTCGTGCATATAGGTTGCATTAATTTGACTTAAGGGGTTATGAAACAGAAAACAAATTTAAAACTTGATACTGTGAAAGAAATGGTGTATGGGGTGCTAGGGAAAGTTGATGAAAGGCAATCTTGGGAAAATAGGCTTGCTATTTTTTATTTACCTATATGAAACTCTTTTTTTTTATTCCTTATAATTTATTTACATTTCAAATGATTTCCCCTTTTCTAGCCCCCCACTCCCCGAAAGTCCCTTAAGTCCCCTTCTCTTTCCCTGTCCTCCCACCCACCCCTTCCCACTTCCCTGTTCTGGTTTTGCCGAATACTGTTTCACTGAGTCTCTCCAGAACCAGGGGCCAGTCCTCCTTTCTCCTTGTACCTCATTTGATGTGTGTGGATTATGTTTTGGGTATTCCAGTTTTCTAGGTTAATAACCACTTATTAGTGAGTGCATACCATGATTCACCTTTTGAGTCTGGGTTACCTCACTTAGTATGATGTTCTCTAGCTCCATCCATTTGCCTAAGAATTTCATGAATTCATTGTTTCTAATGGCTGAATAGTACTCCATTGTGTAGATATACCACATTTTTTGTATCCACTCTTCTGTTGAGGGATACCTGGGTTCTTTCCAGCATCTGGCAATTATAAATAGGGCTGCTATGAACATAGTAGAGCATGTATCCTTATTACATGGTGGGGAATCCTCTGGGTATATGCCCAGGAGTGGTATAGCAGGATCTTCTGGAAGTGAGGTGCCCAGTTTTCGGAGGAACTGCCAGACTGATTTCCAGAGTGGTTGTACCAATTTGCAGCCCCACCAGCAGTGGAGGAGTGTTCCTCTTTCTCCACACCCTCTCCAACACCTGCTGTCTACTGAATTTTTAATCTTAGCCATTCTGACTGGTGTAAGATGAAATCTCAGGGTTGTTTTGATTTGCATTTCCCTAATGACTAATGAAGTTGAGCATTTTTTAAGATGCTTCTCTGCCATCCGAAGTTCTTCAGGTGTGAATTCTTTGTGTAACTCTGTACCCCATTTTTAATAGGGTTGTTCGGTTTTCTGGAGTCTAACTTCTTGAGTTCTTTATATAGATTGGATATTAGCCCTCTATCTGATGTAGGATTGGTGAAGATCTTTTCCCAATTTGTTGGTTGCCGATTTGTCCTCTTGACGGTGTCCTTTGCCTTACAGAAACTTTGTAATTTTATGAGGTCCCATTTGTCAATTCTTGCTCTTAGAGCATACGCTATTGGTCTTCTGTTCAGAAACTTTCTCCCTGTACCGATGTCCTCAAGGGTCTTCCCCAGTTTCTTTTCTATTAGCTTCAGAGTGTCTGGCTTTATGTGGAGGTCCTTGATCCATTTGGATTTGAGCTTAGTACAAGGAGACAAGGATGGATCAATTCGCATTCTTCTGCATGCTGACCTCCAGTTGAACCAGCACCATTTGTTGAAAAGGCTATCTTTTGAAGAACAAAATTAATCTATTTTTAAAACTCAAGAAAGCAGTTCTTTAAAATTCCAATTTTCTATTAGCTAGGTTGATAAAATAGTAAAAAATGTTAAATGAGACTTAAAAGAGAGTAAAACAATAACACTAAAGACATTTTGTTATTTGTTGCTTGATGGTGTCATAATAGATGATATTTCTTTCTTTCTTTTTTTCTTTTTTTTCTTTTTTTTGGATTTGGTGTTTTCGAGACAGGGTTTCTCTGTATAGGCCGGGCTGTCCTGGAACTCACTCTGTAGACCAGGATGGCCTCAAACTCAGAAATCTGCCTGCCTCTACCTCCTAGAGTGCTGGGATTACAGGCATGCACCACCACCGCCCGGCTAATAGATGATATTTCTAATAATTTCCTATCTACATTCTGTGCAAAAGATTAATATTTTTCTAAACTACAAATGCAAATTTATACTTGGAAGAGATAAATTGTACAAATAGTAAACTATATTTGAATTTTTCAATAATCACATTATAAATTACAAAAATATCCAAAGAATTTAATATTTAATGAGATCATAAAATAATCAAGGTCTAATTTTCCCTTTATCCATATTGGAAAAAATTTACTACAATTTGTTAGTATTTTTAATTGAAAAATATTTTTTATTCACATGTCATAGTATTTATCCAAAATTAAACATATTTAGTGGGACAAAATATTAAAATAGCCAAGGAAACCACATTTCAAATGAGAATTTCTAGCAAAATTGTGACAAAATACGACATAAATAATTAAAATTATAATTTTGTATATTTATGTTCACAATTTTAATTACTTCAATTACTCAAAATTTTGAATCAATTAATGAGATACTATAGGTATAAATTAATATTTATATATGAAGTTTTTTTTAACAGGTTTAAGAAAGCAAATAAGATTACCTGGATAAAGTTCTATTTCATTGTTAATGTGAAATGATATCTATGATCTAAAAGATAAAGAAAACCTTGAACTCAAAAAGTTCTACTTTTTTCACATTTGGTTTCAATTAAGTAAATTATTTGTATTTACTATCATTGAGTTCCAGGGAAGCATGAGTTAAACAGACTTTGTCTAATTAAATAAAAAATGATATAAGTAAACAAAATTTAAAACATAGAATGCTTTTAATAGAGACAAATATATTTAACTGTTATTTTGGGACCCTAGGTCAAAAATTCAAGAATAATACTAGTTACTCTGACATATATTCATAATTACTATAATAAATCCAAGGTCATTAAAATATACAGATTTTCAGTCCTTTTGGTTATGAAATAAAGTCTATGTTTCTTTTTTCACTTACTTTGTCTTGTCATACATTCATATTATAAGATATTTAAAGAGAGAGAGAATGAGAGAGAGAGAGAGAGAGAGAGAGAGAGAGAGAGAGAGAGAGAGAGAGAGAGAGACTGGTTAAACACAGATTCTTCACTGTGATTGATGAGGGAATTTGATGTCAAAATACAGACACTAACAAATTAGTTTCTTTTACTTTCACATCTATCAAATAAATAAAAATAATGTTGTTATGGTTTGTATATGCTCGAGCCAGAGAGTGGCACTATTAGAAGGTATTAGAAGGTATGACCTTGGAGTAGATGTGGCCTTATTGGACTAGGTGTGTCACTTTGGGCAAGAGGTTAAGACTCTTCCCCTAGCTTCCTGGATATTAGTGTTCTGCTAGCAGCCTTCAGATGAAGATGTAGAACTCTCACCTCCAACTCTACGATGCCTGCCTAAATGCTGCCATACTCCCACCTTGATGATAATAGACTAAATATCTTAACCTGTAAACTAGCCCCAAAATGTTGTCCAAATAGGAGTTGTCTTGGTGATGGTGTCTGAACACAGCAGTAAAACACCAAGACAGAGGTCTTAGTGAAAATCATCTCTTTTGGAAAGTTGTGCTTTTCTAAGGAAATATGCAAGTTGTATATATCATCCATTACAAATTTAGCTTCAAGGTATTAAAGGAAAGATCTGTTTTGCAATGATGATCCAGGACAGACCACAACCATTGGAACACCAATGAGACCATGAGAGATTGTAGAAACTGAAAGCAGCCTAAACTGGTACCCACTGGGATAAGATAGTTCTTAAAAAGTGGTACACAATTTTTAATGACCATGTGTCTCTGGGAGATTACGAAATCTACAATATGATGAACCTCAAACTTTAGTACCAATAGAGGGGAAGTCCTTTGTCTTAACCCATTCAGTGTTCCTCTCCCACACTCATTTAACACTGGTATAGAAGCTCATTTTCACAATTCACATGAATAAAACTTTGATCCTGCTTTTTAGTAAGGAAAAAAAACACCTCAAAGCAACTGCAATGCAATATCATGATTCCTAAATCACTTTGTCCTTCTTAAATCTGTGTTTCTTTCCAATTACTGTTTCATGGTATGGCCCATCCAACCCAGTGGTATGAAAGCTACATTGTCCATGTGAGTTACCTGATGGTGAAGCACATTCTTCAGAGAAAATCAATTGGTGGAACAAAATCATTATCTATCTATCTATCTATCTATCTATCTATCTATCTATCTATCTATCTACATATATCTATCTACATCTATATCTATATCTATATCTATATCTATATCTATATCTATATCTATATCTATATCTATATCTATATCTATATCTATATCTATCTATATATCTATATATATATATATATATATCTTGTCATTATTTTGACAAATTAAAGTTATGATTTGATATTTTAGGAGTAAGAAGCAATTGAACAAAGGATTACTTCCAAAATATGTACATATTCATTTTTATTTTACAACTTGTCTAAGTGCTATACAATGACACGTGAAAACAATAGTTTTGAAAATCCTAACTGATAATGAAAAGCAAATGCCCAGACTGGATTAATATTGTTTAAGGAGAACTCACTACAACAGATACCCTGACAGCTAGGAAAAAAATTTCAACTGACAGACAAGTCAAACTTACACCACATATCTTTTGGCTCAACTTGAAATAGGGGACTGTAAAATGGCAGTGTGCAAAACATTTAACTGTGAGAAACAGTTACATAATATACCTCCACAGCCTGGAAATTGCTCTGAAATGTAACACATATTTAAACATAAGATAATTATCAGAAGATTTTTTTGTTAGTTACTTATCATTCACACTCATGTTTAAATACTACTATCTCTGGCTGTCTTGACAAGATGTGAAGCTTTAATTTTTTTGAAAAGGATTACCATAAAAATGCTTGTATATAATCATCATAATACGGATGATATTAATCCAATATATAGATACATTCCTCTCTGGAGTGTTAGATTTAAAGAAAAGCCAGAGAGAGTTCAGCACAACACATATGGAATGTGTCTCATCTCTAACAAAATACTCATTTCAAAACTGTTCTGTCTTCAGTGTAGAGCTACTTCAATGCATCTTTCCTTACGTCGATGCTGATAATTCAATTAAAAGTATGTAGAGCTTTTGTATATCTTTGAAGGAAGATTGCTAAACATACAAAAATTATTTAGTGATTGCAATTGCCAGTGATTTTGCCCGTTTCTCAAAGCTCCATAGTATTTCATTTCACTGCCCCTAATACAAAGGGATTTAATTATCTAATCCCCAATATAAAATCATTCTGGCAACATCTCAGCATGCAAATTATTCCCATAGATGAACACATTCTCAAAACATTATTTTGTAAGTAGATCTAAAACTGAATGGTACACTCCTATCAACGCACTGGGATAGCATTGTTAGCTTATCATGGATTGTACAGTACTAAACCTTTCTAGCCACTAACAAAGGAGGAGAGAGATAACTTTGAAAAGCATGTCTATTCTTCCTGTTATTATATTTATGATAAAAATTACTTGAATTTATTTTAAAATTGTTACCGTGAGAAGTATCTCCAGGAGTGCACAAGTGCCAGCTCCTAGGTTTAAGTTATCATTTCAAGAGAGATTGACTTAAGCATTGCCTAACAAAAAAATCCCTAAACTCTTGATACTATGTGAACAAACCTTTAGAAATGAAAGGTGAATTCCACAAGTCATTTATACTTTGAAACGTTCATTGTGTCATTATATTATGTTACTGCAACAAACTTTAACCTGTCTCCCACTTAGTAAATTTGCTCAGTACACTTACCCTTTACCTTTTGGAAAATTTTGTTGGGTCATTTGTCACCTTGACAAGCAAATCAGTGCTGCACACAATGCTTTTGCATAATAGACATCTTCACCGAAATGTGAAGCTTATTATACACTGGAAAGAAGAAAAAACAATAAACAAAAACTCAAAAACGTTGTCATATTTCAACCAATTATGTGCTTCAAAGATTTTTCAGATAAGTACTCAAGAAGTGTTTTCTGACTATTCTTATCTGCTGCATTATTTACTTAAGATTTTTCTAGTGGCTATTTTGATGCAATGGATAAAGTTAAGACAGTACATTATTTATTTATACAAATTCAATTTTTCTTAAAATCATAGCCAGTTCCAAATTTAAATAAGATAATAAGGTCATAATTAAGGTAGTCTTATGATTTAGATTTTTAGAATTAAGATCTTAACTATTGCTTGGATAATTATTAAAAAAACTCAAGAGTACCAAGTTATAAAAATTTGCCACATAAAAATAAAGAAAGAGCTGAATGAATAAATGACCCTAATATAACATACATGCACTTTGATTCCAAATTTAATCACAATACTCATGCAGAGCTGAACAACAGTTCTTTAACTCCATCTACAGGGGCACCAGTAAATCTAGCTTCTAAAATCACCTCATTCATATACCTCATATACCCCTACAAAATTATATATAATAAAAATGAATAGTTTAAAAATAAAAATATTATAAATGGAATATTTTATCTCAGTTAACAGAGCAGGTGTATTGAGAAAAATGCTTAAAACTTTGGAGAAATACATCAAAAGTGAAGTAATCTTGGATGATAAAAGCATTAGGTCACCTAATATTAAAATATAAATTTTGGAATGTATCATTTTTAAGAGACTTATTTGTAAAGTATAAACAAATAAATGAGAGTGTCTATGGCTGGTTCCATAATATTTTTAAGTATAACCTCTTAAAATATGTTATTATGAAAATTTCCCCCCTTTTTATTGGCATCTTTTTTGTAAATAGTGTTCAACGTGTACTGAAGAGGGAAAGGCCTCTTATTTTCTTACATGTATTTGTATGTTATCAAATGTCCAGAATAGTAACCTTAGTCATCACATACAGAATATTCTCATCGGCTAATTTTGTAAGATACACTCAAACTATGTAGTGACTTAGAGTGTTGTGTTTGAACAGAGAGCAACTTTCAGATATATTAGTCATATCTATCGTTTGTAAAAAGTCAAGGAGCAGCAGGGCTATTAAATGCATACTATTAAAATAGAACTGACTATCATAGTCTATTCAAAACAGTCTCTATATCCATTATAATATGACACTTTGTCAGGAATATTCAAATGAAAATATGACCAGGAACCATATTTGGGAGCCTCCAATTGATAATTTAGTATTTGTTCTTGAGATTAAAATAAGCTTTAAGTATGATACACACATGTATTTCTGTTGTTTTCCTCATATGAATATATATCTTAAGATTTATAAGCTTTTCTGCAAAATCTTATCAAAACACAGGAAATGTGCTATCAAGACTATACACTTAATGTGTTTCTGTGATTTCTGCAAATACTACTTTTGTTTTCATTATATGGCTCATGAGTTAATATCGGAGATTAAAGATAATAGATGGTTAATTTGTAAATACATTTGACAAAAACTCAATTATTGTTTCCCCATGTGGCACACATATCCATGAGAAAAAAGTAAAATTTTCAGTACAGTGTAATTTTAGAAACCTGGCTTTGTGATATCTTGTTGTAATTTCTTGAATTCTACAGTACTAGATGTTCTCATCCATTCTCAACAAAGTTTCTGAGGGTAATTCTTTAAAATATGTGAACATGTGATACTTTAAAGTTTTAAAAATTACTCCATTTTGCCATTGAATGATTATATAACTTCTCATATATTAATTTGATTATATATATATACATATATATATATAAATTACCTTATAATATTATTTGAGTCAAATAAGTATATTTGTGTTACTTTATAATGGGGCAACAATGTCTCTTATAAAGAGAAGTGGGTAAGAAATAAAAATTTCAGTGCAATTAGTATCTATAAATTCTCCAAACAATACAGATTTTTGTTAATGCTATTTGTTACCAACTAGAACTTTATGCTTAAGCTCTATGGCTAAAGACACTAAGTATTTAGGTCATAAAATATGGCTTTATAAAGTTGGAACAGACCTGGAAACTTCATCTCTATTGGCTAGCTTTCATTTTGCTGGAAACCAATATGCATTCCACTGGAGTAGAAGAACTATAAGCAATTATCCAATAAGTATTATCCAGCTGCGAACACATATAATCCATTTATAATGTTGGGCTTGGCAAAACATTGTCTGCAATATTATACTATTAGGAACACTAAAGGAATAGCCACACACTACCTGGTTAAATTGAAGTCATGCTTCACCAGATGAAGAAACACATGGTACTATTGTTTTGGCAAGAAGTAACTAGACAGAAAATAATCCTTAAGAGGGGATGTTCTACTGTATTTTGACTAAATTAACATATTAAAATTACTCAAAATGAATTGCTGATATACTATTAAATTAATACATTTCCTTTTTAAATTGGATATATTTTTATTTACATTTCAAATGATTTCCCTTTTCTGGCTCCCTACTCCCCGAAAGTCCCATAAGCAGTCTTCAAATCCACCCACCTCGCCATTCCCCCATCCACCCCTTCCCATTTCCCTGTTCTGGAATTGCCCTATACTGCTGCACTGAGCCTTTCCAGAACCAGGGGCTACTCCTCCATTCTTCTTGGACATCATTTGATATGTGGATTATGTCTTGGGTAATCTAAGTTTCTAGGCTAATATCTGCTTATCAGTGAGTACATACCATGATTGATCTTTTGAGACTGGGTTACCTCACTTAGTATGATGTTTTCCAGGTCCAACCATTTGCCTAATAATTTCATGAATTCATTATTTTTTTATTCAATATATTCTTTATTTACATTTCAAATTATTTCCCCTTTCCTGGCTCCCCACTCCCCGAAAGTCCCATAAGCCCTCTTCCCTCACCCTGTTCCCCGATTCACCCCTTCCCACTTCCCTGTTCTGGTATTGCCCTACACTGCTGCACTGAGCCTTTCCAGAACCAGGGGCCACTCCTCCCTTCTTCTTGGACATCATTTGATATGTGGATTATGTCTTGGGTATTCCAAGTTTCTAGGTTAATATCCACTTATCAGTGAGTGCATACCGTGAGTATTCTTTTGAGACTGAGTTACCTCACTTAGGATGATGTTCTCCAGCTCCATCCATTTGTCTAAGAATTTCATGAATTCATTGTTTCTAATGGCTGAATAGTACTCCATTGTGTATATATACCACATTTTTTGTATCCATTTCTCTGTTGAGGGACACCTGGGTTCTTTCCAGCTTATTCTCTTCACAAATGTTTCTATTTGTAGTTGATGGTAAATACCAGAGAAATCAACAATTGGCCATTGTGTAGAGAATAAGAAACTATAGGTTATTTATATAATGTGTTTATTCCCTAAGATGAAGGGATGAGATAAGAGCCAAACTCAAGATGTGAGCATGCCTTACTTGAACTGAGGCCAGAATTTCTTTCTGTGTTCTAACTAATCCTAGGCCTAGGCCTGGAGGTTTCTAGTCTCTGTACAATCTAATCTTCCTATCTAACTTATTCAGTCCAGTTTCTCTAGTCTTCTACCTAAATTGCTTGGCCTCATATTAATTTTGGGGATATGCTATACTCTTCTGGCTCTTTTTTTTTCTTGTTCAATCTGTCTTCACTTCTGTCTATCCTATTCTCTCTGCATTCTGTCACTATTAAACTGTCCTGATAAAACTGCCAAATACATATACATACACACACATACACACACTTACACACACATACACACACACACACAAACACACACACACACACACAGAGAGACAGAGACAGAGAGAAAGAGACATAGAGAGAGGCATGTGTATACATACACACACATATGCACACCTTACTGTGCCATACCACACCTTCTCTCTCTCTCTCTCTCTCTCTCTCTCTCTCTCTCTCTCTCTCTCTCTCTCTCTCTCTCTCTCTCTCCACTTATAAGTATTCTCTTTTACTTATGCTGTTCTCATAAGAATTGGGCATATCCTATCTCTGACTCATTCTGTCCAATCATCTCTGATTCATCATTTTGTTTGCCTCTCAATTAAATGTCACTTTCAAATTTGACTGCTTCCTTCTACAAACTAACCTTATCTTCATTGTTGCAGATTAAAGCTGTGTAGCGCACTAAAATATTTCAATCAAATCACAGTGTAATTTTTGGCACATCCTCATTCCTGCTAGATCACATAGCCCTAATAGGTTTTTGTATATGAACTGTTGCCAGACCAGCCATGTTGCGGGATTAAAATTCCTCTACATGTTCAACTTTCAAAAAATATTCTTCTTATCAAGACTCGGAGATTATTATGAAAGAGAGGTGGAAAGACTGTAAGTGCCCGAGTTAAAGGGTAAATATGAGGAAACCATGTACTTTGGATACAGCAGGAACTGCAAATATGAACTCCCAGCAACTGAAACAGCAACCTCCAGCCCTGTGCCAGCTCACTGAGACCAGCACAGAGGTGATTGCTCCAGCTGAGGAGCTACCATTTTCCTTATTTTAACTATTTTAGTATATCATTATTTAATACATATTAGCTGATGTCTTTATAATCTAAAAGTAGAGGCATATAGTGGTGATGTGATATTGAAAATGAAGAAATATCTGCAGAAACCAGAAGCCAAGATGAAGAAAGCAAGTGTATTCCTATAGGCTTCAGTGACATGAGAAATTGCTTAGTTGGGAAAAGAGAGAAATAGTATGATTATATTATAAATTCAAAAATAAATAAAAATAATAAGAAAACTCCACTGTCTTAGTTAAGGCTTTACTGCTATGAACAGTGAAGGTGTTCAAGGCAACTCTTATAAGAATGACATTGAATTGGGGATGGCTTGCAGTTTCAGAGGTTCATTCCATTATTATCAAGGCAGGAGCATGGCAACACACAGACAAGCATGGTACAGGAGAAACTGAAAGTTCGACATCTTGTTGAGAGAGGAAACAGGACAAGAATAGCCTTCAGGTAGCGAAGATGGGAGTCTTAAAGCTCATGCCCACAGTGACACACTTCTAACAAGGCCACACTTACTCTAACAAGGCATATTTCCTAACAGTACCATTTCCTTGGCCAAGAATATCAGAACCACCACAGCTACCCAGCTGAAAATATTTTGATGTATATACAATAGAATGGTTATTTATTCTATTATCTCCCAAAGTCTAAAAGAAGACTTTATTTTTAATAATAATAAAAATCAAAAATATAAGAATGCCCAGGTTGATGGACAATTTTGCCTATATCCTGCATGTCTTCATTGTGTTGTATTTTTATGATTATAGTATACTAATCTTGTTATATAACCATTTCTATTTTTTATAGTTATGAGATCTTTTTATTAGTTTTTACACTCATGCACATATACATATATATTTCATTGTAAGTATATTACATTATATTATATTACATTATTATATTACTAATAGAACCTGCTTAGTTCTTGCTTCTGTGAGTATTTTCAGGCCTGATCATTTGGCATGAAAAAATTAGTCCTATGGGATTAAATGTAAGGGAGAGGTAATTATATTAATTTCAACTCATATTCCCAATTTCTTATTCCCAAAGCCTTAGTTTCATTCAAATATGGGAGAATTTTGAGGGATGAAAAGTAGGGTATAAATGTTATCATTATAATCTCAAAACTAAAAAAATAATTTGCATCCAAAAGGTCAATTTAGTTGTATTGCTTCAAAAACTAAAGGCATTTCTTTCTGAAATAGTCATACCAAGTTAGGGAATTTATATTTAGCTAATTTATGTAAATGCTCATTTTATTTGTATAACAAGTAATTTCTAGAGACAAATGCATGAATCACCTTTCATGATAATCTCTAGAGAAGAACCAATATTTTTCCTCTTCTGAAACAATTAGATATAAACTTATTCTACTTACTAGCCTATTTGTATTACTATTAAAATAACAACCATTGGTAAGTTCAGCTACCTAAAACCTAGTAATTTTCAAAAGATTTTGTTACACCCGGTTTATTTGTTTGTTTGTTTGTTTGTTTAGCAAAGTGCACTTTCCTTAGACACAGTAGAGCACAAATAGCAAATGTTGCTGGTTGTGGAACACAAAGTTGTGAGAAAGCAAAGCAAAATTGTGAGGCGTGGACAACTAGAAATGACTCATGCTTTTTTTCTGAAAAGTGAATAGACAAGTACTTTTTGTAATAAGAGAATAACAAACAAAAAGCTGAGTGAATTTTTTCAGGGCAAAGGCTAGACTTCCAATGAATAATTGTAGTTTGAGTACAAGCACTTGTGTGTATATGTGAGTGTGTGTGTGTGTGTGTGTGTGTGTGTGTGTGTGTATGTGTGTATGTCTCACAGGGATTCAGTATTTTCAATATATTCTGGTTTATTGTTCCCATCTCCTTGTTCAATAATTCATCAGCTCAATAAAACAACTCCTGATTCTATTCTTCAAAGTGCAAAAGGCTAGCAGTGATGTAGTTATAATAATTTGAGGAAGTAAAATACTCTTATGAAAAGTATAACTTTATTCCCATGATTCCATAACAAATTTCAGTGACACAAACATGTTTCACAAAAATTCTAAATGTTTAATTGATATACTAGAGTGAAAGACTAACTCTAATGCAAATTAATATACTAATATGTTGGAAATAAATTAAATACTTATATCTCTATTGTATCTTCACTTTCTATGTATATGTGTATCTTAAACATGTGATGAATTTGGAGAAATATATGTCTGATGTGATAGTAGTGATTTATACTAATTCTGGCAATAGAGAATAAATTCTCCACATCTAGACTCCACTTTATCCTTCCATTCTGGTGTACAGTACACCTGAGTACTGTGAAGAAGGAAGGAAATTGAGGGTGCAGAACCCCAGCTGTCTCCCAACATGCAGACCATAGAATAGGCAGAATTCTACAATTATTTGAGCTGATATTATTTTCTATAAAATAAGATGCAGCATCAGATCATGTATCTTGTTTTATTTTATTATAATAAAATATATTATTATATAACAATTATATTCAATGTATTACATATTATATATAGTATAATATATATTTATTATACTGAAATAATGGTTGAATTCAAATTTAATCTTAAAATATTTCTATTACTTAATAACAGTTCTAAATGAAGCTCAATGTGATTGATCTACAATCTTAGAAAATGCTTTTACATTCCATTTTAGTACCATGTAGTTATTTACATAAAGTCAAATATCATCAACAATAACAAAACAAAAAGTAAAAAATAAGATATTTGAAACCCTATTTATATTGTATAATTCTAGCTTATAATGTCTCCTCTTCCATGATCCCATGATGTCCTACAGGCCACATACAACCAGCTTGAAATTTTCCTAAGAATTCTCTGGTAACACAAAATCTTGGTCTCTATCCTAGCAACACTTTTAATTTTGTCATCTATTTATATAGGCATAACAAATTCACTTTTGGAATATGTGTATTGCCTCTTTCCTAATAGTAATTGATTTCTATCTTCAGATTTTGTCTCAGATTCCATATTCTCAGTGAAATCTAAATATGAATTTTATAACCTATAAACGACCATCCTTGAGTTTGTTGTTAAGTAGAAAAGAATTGATGCCAGATTGCTTAGTGTGATCACATTTTGTTGTTTTCAATGGAGAAAAATCAATATATTTGATTATTAATAGTGAATGAACTATAAATAATAAATAATACTAATGATAAAACATAACTGGAACATAAAACATGATCTATGATGTGATTAGGATAAGAAAGTATCAAAGGAAATGAACTGAAAACAGAACGATTCATCCACTCATAACTTAAGTTCCGTTGTTAGCTATAAAAGAAACTTTTATTGGTCAAATGTGATGGTCATCTTGGAGGCTTATTGCTAATCATTTAACCCTTTTTGGTTCTTTCTGAACTCTTGTGGGTTGGTTCATCTCTGCTGTTCTGGCTAAAACTCTCTAAAGTGGAGGTTCAGTCAGGCTTATCTAAGCTTCAAAATGATTCACTCTTCTTGAGGTCATACTAACTCTAAGAACTTGTTTTAATCTTCTGGTTTCTTCTTATTCTCGGACTAAAACCATCTTTGCTGATCTTCCCTGAACTGTATGAATTTACCAAAGAACTCAGTTCCACTTCATTGACTCCCAGTTGACTCAACTCTCAAACAGCTTCCCTTTCCTATGCTGGTCTTCTGAGAGTTATTTGGGCATGTCCTATCCTCACTCATTCTGTCATATCCTTCTCTGATTTGGCACTTTGTCTGCCCCTCAATTAGATGCCACTTTCAAACATGACTGGTTTGTTCTACAAACAAATTTTACTTTAAAGAGTTTTAACATAATCCACACACCAAACGAGGTACAAGAAGAACGGAGGAGTGTCCCCTTGTTCTGGAAAGACTCACTGAAGCAGTATAGGGCAAAACCAGAACAGGGAAGTGGGAAGGGTTGGGTGGGAAAACAGGGAGAGGAAAGGGGGCTGATGGGACTTTCAGGGAGTGGGGGTCTAGAAAAGGGGAAGTCATTTGAAATGTAAATAAAAATTATATCGAGAAAAAAAAGTTTTACTAAGGGCATGTCTATATTCCTGCCAGAGGTTATTAGAGGTGTGTAGCTGGTCAACATAATATATTACACAGAGATAGCTATGATGCTGTGATAGCTGTGATGTCCTTTGCCAGCACAGAATGTTGCTGGCTAAAATTCCTCTACTGCTGGCAATTTCATGAAGATTATATGAGTAAAATTAATCTATATAGGATGTACAGAACGAAAAGGAAATAGTTTATTGAAGTTAAATAAAACAATATCTTCTTCATATACAAGGAACCAACTATCTAGGTGAAGTGCTTATATTAGCTGTCCTGTTATGACACCTGAGAAGATGTATAGTAGAGAAAATAATAACTGCATTTGGGAGCAATGAGACATGGCATAACATGGAGGTCCTTGGGTAGCTTGGAGTATTTCATTTTCACTCATGGCAACTTGTAATGTCTAATAATTGTTATGTTCTGACATCCTCCCCTTCCAGATAGCTGTAGTCATTTTGTTCTAGGCCTCCTAGCTATTTCAGATTGTTTCTGCCACAAGCCCGCCAGTCATTGACAGACAGAAATTACTTGGTTCAAGGACATGCAGACCACATACCATGCTTTGTTTTATATATTCTGAATGTTCTATATGAGGCTTGCTAATCATGGTAAAATCTGCAAAGTTTTATTTAGGACCTTGTCAATATGAATTGTAATGTCTAAAATGGCTTGAGTCAGAGCTGACCACCAGACAGCTCTTCCTGTACCCACAAATGAGCTTACTGTGGTTTTTGTGGCAGGCATGGAAAAATATAACTAAGAAGCCAAAACGTTATGATTGTAATTATCCTGCCCTGTTATCTCAATGTTCTGAAATTCCACTGTTCAGCACCCATCCAAATCCCCACTTACCTCACTCTGGACCAATCACGTTAAAGGTTAGTTGGTAATACTTTGTCTAGTAAGCCAACTACTTCGCTCTTTGCCCTTTAAGCTGTTGATCCTTGCTTTTCCTATAAAAAGTCTACTCTGAGAGCAAACTGTAAGTAGGCTCCTGAGTCCTCTCTGTAGTCCTGGAAATCAGTATTATGACCTGTGTCCAATAAACTGTTCTTGCTTTACTAAGATCAGTGTTTGGTTTGAATGGCAATTCCTGAACCCATCAGTTACCATTTGATCAAATGTTCACATATCAAATTCTCCAGATTTCCATTTCAAAAGTAAATCAATCAGAAAGTTAAATATATTTACAAAATTGCCAAAAGAAATCTCCAGATTCAATGCAATCCCCATCAAAATCCTTACTCAGTTCTTCATAGAGTTAGAAAGAGAAATTCTCAAATTCATCTGGAATAACAAAAAACCCAGGATAGCTAAAACTATTCTCAACAGTAAAAGAACTCCTGGGGGAATCAGTATCCCGAACCTCAAGCAATACTACAGAGCAATAGTGTTAAAAACTGCATGGTATTGGTACAGTGACAGGCAGGTGGATCAATGGAATAGGATTGAAGATCCAGAAATGAACCCACACACCTATGGTCACTTGATCTTTGACAAAGGATCTGAAAACATCCAGTGGAAAAAAGATAGCCTTTTCAACAAATGATGCTAGTTCAACTGGAGGTCAGCATGCAGAAGAATGAGAATTGATCCATTCTTATCTCCTTGTACTAAGCTCAACTCCAAGTGGATCAAGGACCTCCACGTAAAACCAGACACACTGAAACTAATAGAAAAGAAACTGGGGAAAACCCGTGAGGCCATGGGCACAGGGGGAAAGTTCCTGAACAGAACACCAATAGCTTATGCTCTAAGATCAAGAAATGACAAATGGGACCTCATAAAATTGCAAAGTTTCTGTAAGACAAAGGACACCATCAAAAGGACAAATCGCCAAGCAACAAATTGGGAAAAGATCTTCACCAACCCTGCATCTGGCAGAGGGCTAATATCCAATATATACAAAGAACTCAAGAAGATAGATCCCAGGGAACTAAATAACCATATTAAAAAATGGGGTACAGAGCAAAACAAAGAAATTTCACCTGAAGAACTTTGGATGGCTGAGAAGCACTTTAAAAAATGTTCAACATCATTAGTCATTAGGGAAATACAAATTAAAACAACCCTAAGGTTTCACCTGACACCAGTCAGAATGGCTAAGGTTAAAAACTCAGGAGACAGCAGGTGTTGGTGAGGATGTGGAGAAAGAGGAACATTTCTCCACTGCTGGTGGGATTGCAGGATGGTACAACCACTCTGGAAATCAGTCTGGCAGTTCCTCTGAAAACTGGCCATGACACTTCCAGAGGAGCCTGCTATACCACTCCTGGGAATATACCCAGAGGATTCCCCGGCATGTAATAGGGATACATGCTCCACTATGTTGATAGCAACCCTTTTTATAACAGCCAGAATCTGGAAAGAACCCTGATGTCCCTCAGTGGAAGAATGGATACAAAAAATGTGGTATATATACACAATGGAGTACTATTCAGCCATTAGAAACAATGAATTCATGAAATTCTTAGACAAATTGATGGAGCTGGAGAACATCATAAGTGAGGAAATACAGTCTCAAAAGATCATTCATGGTATGCACTCACTGATATACAGATATTAGCCTAGAAACTTGGAATACCCAAGACATAATCCACATATCAAATGATGTTCAAGAAGAAGGAAGGAGTGGCCCCTGGTTCTGGAAAGACTCAGTGCAGCAGTGTAGAGCAATACCAGAACAGGGACTTGGGAAGGGGTGGATGGGGGAACAGGGTGAGGGAAGAGGGCTTATGGTACTTTCAGGGAGTGGGGAGCCAGGAAAGGAGATATCATTTGAAATGTAAATAAAGAATATATTGAATAAAAATTAATGAATTCATGAAATTCTTAGGCAAATGGGTGGAACTAGAAAATATCAACCTGAGGAACCACCAGACTGATTTCCAAAGTGGTTGTACCATCTTACAATCCCACCAGCAGTGGAGGAGTGTTCCTCTTTCTCCACATCCTCAAAAACTGGACATGGCACTTCCGGAGGACCCTGCTATACCTCTCCTGGGCATATACCCAAAGGATTCCCTGGCATGCAATAAAGACACATGCTCCATTATGTTCATAGCAGCCTTATTTATAATAGCCAGAAGCTGGAAAGAACACAGATGCCCCTCAAAGGAGGACTGGGTACAGAAAATGTGGTATATTTACACAATGGAATACTACTCAGCAATTAGAAACAATGAATTCACAAAATTTTTAGGCAAATGATTTGATCTGGAAAATATCATCCTAAGTGAGGTAACCCAATTACAAAAGAATACACATGGGATGCAATCTCTGATAAGTGGATATTAATTAGCCCAGAAGCCCTGAATACCCAAGGCACAAATTGCATAACAAATGACTCCCATGCAGAAGTATGGAGAGGGTCCTGATCTTGGAAAGATTGACCTAGCATTTTAGGGGAATATAAGGACAGAGAAAAATGAGGGAGGTGATCGGAGAATGGGTGGAGAGAAGAAGGTTTATGGGACATAAGGGGAGGGGGGGATCCGGGAAAGGGAAAATCATTTGGAATGTAAACAAAGAATATAGAAAATAAAAATATTAAAAAAAGAAAATATCAACCTGAGTGAGATAATCCAATCACAAAAGAACACACATCGTATACACTGAGAAGTAGATATTAGCCCAAAAGCTTGGAATAACCCAGATACCATTCAGAGACTATATGAAGCACAAGAAGAAGGAAGACCTATTCTTCTTAGAATGGGTAATAATATACTTACTGGAGAACATACAAAGAATAGAAGAGAGAGTGAAGGAAAGACCATGCAGAGAATGTCCCACCTGGGAATTCATCCCATAAACAGTCACCAAACCCAACACTATTGAGGATGCCAAGAAATGCTTGTTGAAAAGACTGATATAGCTGTCTCATGAGAGGCCCTGCCAGAGCCTTAGAAATACAAAGGTAGATGCTCGCAGCCAACCATTGAAATGAGCTCAGGGTCATAAAGAAATGACTGTAGAAGTTGAAGGGGTTTGCAACCCCATAGGAAGAACAATAATATCAAGTAGCCAGATCCCCCCTAGATTCCAGGGACAAGGTCACCAACCAAGGAGTACATATGGCTCCAGCTACATATATAGCAGAAGATGGCCTTGTCAGGCATCAATGGGAGGAAAGGTTCTTGTCCTGTGAAGGCTCAATATATACCCCAGTGTAGGGGAATCTAGGACAGGGAGGCAGGAGTGGACAGGTGTGTGGTGGATCACCCTCATAGAAGCAGGGGAAGGGGGGATGGTATAGGGCTTTTCTGGGAGTGGGAGAACCAGGAAAGGGGATAACATGTAAAATGTAAATAAAGCAAATATCGAATTACAAAAAGAAAAACTTTAAAGAACCTGTAAATTAAAAAAAAAGATTTTCTAATAAAAACAAGTGCAAAATTAAAACAACAACAACAACAACAACAAAAATAAAAACAAAGAAATGAATTCAGAAATCTACCAGTCTGTGTATAGACAGACAATAAGCTAGCTGGGTGAGATCTGGCTCTAAGACTACCATTTCCAACATACCTAGACTTAAATTAGCTCTGTCACAGGTTGATCTTGAGCTGAAAAAATGTGCCTATGTTTGTAAACAGGAACAATAAATTTAGTTGGGTGGGATTTTGTGCTATGATTACCACTCCACAATTCTCTTTATCTCCTTCCTTAATATCTTCCTGACAAGCTGGCTAATAGTGCAGCTGACTTTTATTTTAGGTACACGAAGCCCCTCATATAATTCCTATGTCATCCTTATACTTTATATAGATGAGAAATTATATATTCTTCAACTTGTGTTTTCAGAGTCCTTTCCCACAACTTTTAGGGTTGTACTGAAGATAACAGAATTCCCTATTTTTTGCTGAGGAACATGAGGTACACCCTTGCTTCAAGTACTTGTGCTGTTTATCATGGAGTCATTAACATTGGCAGTGAAAACTTCTCCTGAAGGAGGAACACAAAGTAAGTTATGCACATTATTTTTATTGGTTATTTTATTTATTTACAGATCAATTTATTTACAGATTATTCTCCTTCCCAGTTTCCTCTCCACAAGCCCCCTCCCCCTTCCTCCTCCTGTCTCTATTAGGGTGCTCCCCATCCACCCTCTCCTGCCTTAGCAGCCTAGCATTCCCCCATCCTGAGTCCACAGGACCAAGGGGCACCCCTCCCAGTGATAAGTCAATTCTCTGCCACATACCCAGCTAGAGCCATGGGTATTCCCTGTGTACTCTTTGGTTGGTGGTTTAGTCCCTGGGAGCTTTGGAGGGTCTGGTTGGTTGATATTGTTTTTCTTCCTAGGAGGTTGCAAAGCCCTTCAGCTCCTACAGTGCTGGCTCTTACTTCCTCTTGG
The DNA here is from genome assembly GCF_947179515.1 of Apodemus sylvaticus. Lineage (NCBI taxonomy): Eukaryota > Metazoa > Chordata > Mammalia > Rodentia > Muridae > Apodemus > Apodemus sylvaticus. The sequence continues at coordinate 15,909,173 of NC_067486.1, read as the reverse complement.
AGTGCCCCATGCTCAGTCCAATGGTTGGCTGTGGGCATCCACATCTTTATTAATCCAAATCTGGCAGAGCTTCTCAGGGAATAAATAGGTATACCAGGTTCCTGTCAGTAGTACTTCTTGGCATCAGCAACAGTGTCTGGGTTTGGTGTTAGCAGATGGAATGGATCCCTAGATGGGGCTGTCTCTGGATGACCTTTCTTTCAGTTTCTGCTCCACTCTTTGCCTCTGCATTTTGTTTTGAAGGGAGGCATTCTGGATTAATATTTTTAAGGTGGTTTGGTGGCCCCATCCCTCAACTGGGGGCCATGCCTATCCAGTGGCTAGGATTTCCACAACAACCTTCAACACTCATGAAGGCCCATGCCCTGCTATTTTGTTCCAGGGTGAGGAAAGGTGTCACTTTATTTCTTTGGCAACAATCTTGTAGGAATCAGCAGCGAATGGAATTATAACCATAATGTGTTACGTGAAAACAGACTAGAGAAAAGTTCTTATAAAACATTATAATGTAACCTCTTGCCAAAAATGCCTAAATTGATTTCAAGTATGTTCTTGGGTTGGCTTGAATTCATCAAATATAATATGAGCAAAGAGTGAACCTATTATGCCTCACCTATTTTCCCCCCCAAAAATACTTCTTAAATATAAGCTTAGAGGTCCTGAAATTTTAGAGCAAGAAATAGCAGATAGATAATAAAAATTCTATGTCAGAAGGCTCATTATTAAATTTTACCATGAGGAGACCTAATCACCAGAATTCTAGGTACTAATTTTAAATATAAACTGATCCATAAAGGGTTCTATACAATATTCATATTCATCAAAAATAAATTATATTCTTCAAGGCCAGGTATATAAATTGCTGGGCATAATGTAAAATGGAAAGCTTTCTCAAGAACCAAATAAACATGTTCTTTGAAGTATTAACAGCGTTAAGTTTCTCTAATCCAGTCAATGTGATTACTTAATGATATTGTAATTAAATAAAACAACATTTAAATTGTTTGCTTGAATCTCATTTTTATCTTTATTCAATGAATGCCAATTTTTCACAAATAAAGATGGGTTAACAGCAATTAACAAACATAGTAGGAATTTGATGACGCCTACCACTAGGGTTAGGTAGCAGCTAGTATCTACTTGTGTTCCTGCAAGTTAGAGAGCTAAACACAAGGCAGAGATAGGGAAAGACGGATATCTTTCCCTTCTCATGGCACCATATAAAATCACAATAAGATCCTCTCCTAAGAACCTCACAGAACCATACTTGTATATAAAAGATCAATTCTCCATATACAGTATCACTAAAAATTAGTGTTCTTTGGCAAGATATCAGTCACTCACAAAATGTTGTAATGTGAGAATATTCAACTGTCATACAAAATCAAACAGAATTACCATGTACATGTTTTCACTATAAGAGACAAAGATATAAGGTCATACAAATGATATTCATTTCTGGTTTTATTATGTGCATATTTTATTAACACTGTCTTTGACTTACAATGATAAAGAACTAAATGGAAAAGGATCCATGGTTTGTCCTACTTTTGTACACATTTCTTTTTGTGTTATTGTACTATTTGGTACACATTTGCTTATGTGTTAGAACTTTAATAATTTGGTAGAGAATATAAAGTTCTTCTGGGGTTCATGGGAAAGCATAGAGAGGTACTATATTATAATATTAATTATTCAGTTGATAGCCTTTAAAAATACAATGTGATTAGTTTCAGTGTGTCAGGTTTTATGTGGAGGTCCTTGATCCATTTGGAGTTGAGCTTAGTACAAGTAGATAAAAATGGATCGATTCGCACTCTTCTGGATGCTGACCTCCAATTGAACCAGCACCATTTGTTGAAAAGGCTATCTTTTTTCCATTGGATGTTTTCAGCCTCTTTGTTGAGGATCAAGTGGCCATAGGTGTGTTAGTTCATTTCTGGGTCTTCAATCCTATTCCATTGATCCGCTTGCCTGATATTGTACCAATACCATGCAGTTTTTATCACTATTGCTCTGTAGTAAAGTTTAAAGTCTGGGATACTGAATCCCCCTGAAATTCTTTTACTGTTGAGAATAGTTTTAGCTATCCTGGGTTTTTGTTATTCCAGATGAATTTGAGAATTGCTCTTTCTATCTCTATGAAGAACTGGGTTGGGATTTTTATGGGGATAGCATTGAATCTGTAGATTGCCTTTGGCAAGATGGCCATTTTAACTATATTAATCCTGCCAATCCACGAGCATGGAAGATTTTTCCATTTTCTGAAATTTTCTTCGATTTCCTTCTTCAGAGATTTGAAGTTCTTGTCATATATGTCTTTCCTGAGGACACTATTATACCACGCCTGGGCATATATCCAGAGGATTCTTCAGCATGCAATAAGGACACATGCTCCACTATGTTCATAGCAGCCCTATTTGTAGTAGCCAGAAGCTGGAAAGAACCTAGGTGTCCTTCAACGGAGGAATGGATACAAAAAATGTGGTATATTTACACAATGGAGTACTATTCAGCCATTAGAAACAATGAATTCATGAAATTCTTAGACAAATGGATGGAACTGGAGAACATCTTACTAAGCGAGGTAACCCAGTCTCAAAAGATCAATTATGGTATGCACTCACTGATAAGTGGATATTAGCCTAGAAACTTTGAATACCCAAGACATAATCCACAAATTAAATGATGTCCAAAAAGAATGGAGGAGTGGCCCCTGGTTCTGGAAAGACTCAGTGCAAGAGGATAGGGAAATTCCAGAACAGGGAAGTGGGAAGGGGTAGATGGAGGAACAGGGGGAGGGAAGAGGGCTTATGGGACTTGCAGGAAGTGGGGACCCAGAAAGGGGGAAATCATTTGAAATGTAAATAAAAAATATATCAATAAAAAAAGATGCAAAAAAAATACAATGTGATAACTCATTGAGCCCAAGAATGCATTAGAATTTGATAAAATTCGCAAGCATCTTTTATTGAAAGAACTTAAACAGTATTTTCTTGTTATTTTACTGGGTAAAACCATGGTAAGCAGTTGTTGGGGGGAGTAAGTGAATAGTTGTATTTACAGTAAAACCTCATAATAAGCATGTATAAAAAGGTTAATCACATAACAACATTTTCATAAATTACATATTTCCTTGCATGTCAAATAGCAGGAAGTAGGGGCTTACGGGACTTTCGGGGAGTGGGGGGCTAGAAAAGGGGAAATCATTTGAAATGTAAATAAAAAATATATCGAATAAAAATAAAAAAACTAAAAAAAAAAGAAAGTAGAAATTTACCTTCAAATTTTTAAATTTAAGTTCAATTTTTCAGTAATAGATTAGGTGAATTTGGGTATCCTATTGATGTTATTGTTTCTGTAACTTGAAATAACTTAAATATAACATTATTGTAAGATTTACCATAAGAAAAATTAATAAATATTTATCAAACATACATTAATAGTTCAGTAACTAAACGTTATCCAGTCTAGAGTGGTTCCCTATGTATTACTGAAGTTTGTTGGATCAATTCTGTGCTTTTTTTCCCCAATTTTTTGAGCTATATATACTCTAAGTATGCTTACATCATGACTAAATATAACTACAGTTAACATATTGTTTTATTTATTTCATTTCTCTTCAAAATGTACAATGTAGGGTATTTTTCCTATTTATTAAAATAACTTAGGACATGTGTATAAATGACAATCTTAGATGAGTATTGTGCTACATGTTATCTTTTTCAAGCCGATACAAGTTCATTAGAGTTTTTCTCTAGATGAAAATCAGCCTTGTTTACTACTGAGATACAAACATAATGGATATAGCAACAGATGACAAACATTCCCTAAATTTGTATTCCATAAAGAGAAACAAAATACTTCAAAGTCAGTGAATACTCATGACATTTTTTAAATTTTTTTATAAGCTAAAGTAAATCATAGGATTTCAAATCAAAACCTAATTGGATTTAGGTAAAATACAGCAGAAAATTTATATGGAATTAAATGCATTTTGCCCTAGATGTTTTAATGAAAAGAAATTCTAAATTTGTAAAGAAATTCTAAATTGTGAAAATTCAGGCCTCATTGTTTTTATTTGCATATTTTATGTTATGTCTTTAAGATTTAGATAAGCTTATTGTAAACCAAACAGATAAATAATTACAACATGTCCAAAATTTAGTGATTTCCTCATTTTCGAAATGAAGGGTCACAGAGTTTTGACAATTTAGAAACAGCAGTTTGATTTTCATTATTAGAAAAAGCTATCTTAGAAAATACATAGTTATCTAAATTTTTTATCAAAAGTATATGCTTTCCTTTTATACATTTAATCCACATATATTATTCTTGTGACTTGTAGAAGAATAATCCTGTTACTTGAATATGCAAGTCAATTTCTTGGAAAATTTCTATGAAATATGCAAAGATAGTAAATTTATCTGTGACAAAATATCAACCTATAAATATGTCTACTCTGAATTATCATAGACATTATCGTGGCAAATATGAACTTTTACTTACTACTATAATCAATAAATAAATCTTTCTATTCAGTTCTTTTGATATTTCTTAGTATATATAATAGTTCAATGCACTGACAAAGCAAAGAATTTGATTTAAGGAGCATCTTAAGAAAATCCTACATGACATCTCAATATGCATATAAGTTTGGTGTAAGAATATTTATTCCTTTGAAGGATAGAGGTCTTGTGTGTCAGAAACCATTGTAACAATTCAGCATGCACAGTGTTACTGAAGATATTTCCAGCACTCTTTCAAGAAAAGACTTAGACTGGTAAAGAAAATAGTACTATGTGACAAAAGAAGTTCCTGGGTTTCAATTTGTGGATAAGGTCAAATTCAATAATTAATTAAGAAATAGAAACTAAAGTACTAGATGATTAATTACTTCTATAGACTTAAAGCACTCTAGGGTAGCTTAATTTATTTTGGTTTGATTAATTGTCTGAAAATGAGAATTCTATTCACAAGAAGAGACAAAAAACAGGAAGATATCTGGGATTGAAAAACATAGGAAAAATGAATAGAAGATGCAAGTATCACATGCAATCCATATATTCATTAATGTACTAACATATTGTTCCAATTAGTAAGTGTACAAAAACTTTTGAATAGTTTAAAACTGAATGCCATCTTGCAATCAGAATGTGGCTGATTTTAAGAAATAAGAAGGTTCATATGGTGGAAGGACTATTTCTTTGGGATTTGGAGTGTAATCTTGGGCAGTATAAAGCAAGTCAAGAGCGTGATTGAATATACAAAAAATTGAGATACAGTTATTATAATTAACTTCTGAAAAAATAAGCATAGAAAGTCAACTGAATAATGTCTACAAAAGCAGACATGTTTCCTCTTGATGATAGGAAACACCCATTTTAATGGAATTAATAACATTCTAGGCTTCCCAAAGTGAAAAATGAGTGCTTATATCTACTGCTAAGATTAGGAACAGCGTATTTTTAAATAGTTCATGTACAGTAATTAAAGACTATGCTATATGTTATGGTTTATAAATGCTCTGCCCAGAGTGTAAGAGTATTTAAAGGTGTGTCCTTGTTGGAACAGGTATGGCCTTGTTAGAGTAGATGTGTCATGGAGTGTGGTCTTTAAGACCCTCATCCTAGCTGCCTGGAAGCCAGTATTCTGCTTGCAGACTTCAGATGAAGATGCAGAACTCTCAGCTCTGCCTGTACCATGCTTGCCTAGATGCTGCCATGCTCCAACGTTGACGATACTGGACTGAATTTCTGAACCTGTGAGACAGCTCTGATTAAATGTTGTTTTTATAAGATTTACCTTGGCCATGGAGTCTCTTCACAGCAGTAAAACCCTAACTGGAAAACTATACATTGATAGTAATAAATGATTGTGGGTACCGTGATGAATTAGGTAGTTACTAATAATCTAAGAGAAAAAGTAAGGTTTATGATTAAAGAAATATTCTAATAATGCTCATGTAACCTATCAAAGAGAAATTTTTTTAATGAGGAAGAAAGGCAAGTGAGACCACTTAGCATAACCTTCATGAACAATACAGACCAAATCTAGGTGAGCCATCTGTAAAATGAGGAACTTAAAAGCATCTGGATTAAAAAAGAAGGCATTTTTTTTTACAAATTTTTCCAACAAATAAGAGCACTACTTTATCTGAATTAACCAGATGCTAAATCATGGAAGGTGGATGCCTTAGTTAATTATGTTTATATTCCAGTGGGGAAAAATTTCCATAGCCCAAAACAACAGAAGAGGAAAGGGTTTACAGTAAAGTCAGGTGATGAGTTCAAGGAGGGACCTGGAGGCTGGAATTAATTCAGAGGCCATGGGGGAATGTGACTTATTGACCTCCTCCTTACGCCTTGTTCAGCCTGAATTGTGGCACCTGTCATCAGCAGCCCGGAAATGACAGGGCTCATAGTGGGACAGTCCATCCAACATCAACATGAATCACAAACTTGTTGATAAGGCGTTCTTGTGGGTGCACTTCATAAACTGAGGTTTCTTCTTCCAACATAAGTCTAGCTTCTCCCAAATCTTCACGAAACTAGCCACCGCAGGCTGGCTAAATATAAACAATTTATATTTATATAAATATAAACAATTAATATTTTAAATTTATAATTTAAAAGAGGAGATCAATGAGCTCTCTTTCAAATTTTTGACAAGTGTTGGAATAATGCCAATATGAGTATGAGCAAACGCATTCTGGTATATATTCCAAATTTGTTATTAAAAGGAATACCATCACCATTGACTCCAGTCTCCATATACTCAGGGTCATATATGGGAGTAGACTGTATAGGGAATATACAGGAACTGTGTGGAATACTCTCATTTGAGACTAGGCATAGATTATATGAAAGTGTGGTGACTTGAACTAGCCATTTTACATGATCGGCAGTAAATATATTTGACATCTAATTATTATCTAGCAGAAAAAAAGAGGAAAAGCCAAAATTACTAGCTTGGCTATATATCCATATACATATACACATACAAATACACATACACATACACATACACATACATATACATAAAATCAGGAGTATCATTTCTCATGTATATCACTGATGCCAAGCAATGGCTCTCATTTGATTTATACTGAACTTGTTTTAAATGTAGTAGCTTTTAATTAATCTCCTTTTTATTAGTATTTTTCTACTTTATAACTCCCATTTACTTTAAATAATGTGTTGCAGGCCATCGATTTTTATGCTTTTGTTTTGTTTAAGAGTTTGAATAAACTTAATTACAAAATGCTTTACCCAGAAGTCATAGATATGGTGAATGCTTTCTATTCTGTCTGATATTTCTTCATAGATCATATTGGTGGAAACTTCTTGTAGGACATAAGTTATATCCTCATATATTCATTAATGGGATTTACACACAAGATGTTATTCTTAAGAAGAACAAATTACATTAACAATAGTCATTAATGTTATTACATATATGCTCTATTAGCATTTTAAAGCCAAATAAATGATAAAAATGTGTTTAATATATATAAATATATGCATATACATATTCTCTGTGTGTGTGTGTGTATGTGTGTGTGTGTGTGTGTGTGTGTAAAATTCACTTTTATTCCCCAGATGCAATTATATCTCAGAAGCTTACTGCTGAATAAACTCATCTTTTCTAGTTCTTTCTGAATTCTGCCTGGCTGGATGGTACATTGCAGCAGTTGTTCTGCCTCAAATGCCTCCCCAAGCTGACTGATTCAATTTGGCTTCTCTTAGCTTCTCACTGAACTGCTCTGCTTGTCTTCAAACTAAATATGTATTCTAATCTACTGGCTCCTTCTTATTCTGTGGCATGTTCTGTCTTCATCTGTATGTGCATAAAACTGTCCAAGTAAAATTGCTTCTGACCTCCACAAACTCCTACACTGCATTGACTGCACTAAACCAAACTATTTAACTGAACTAAGTCCACTCCCCTGACTCTGACTGCAATGAATTGAACTAAATGGAACTGTATGAACTGAACTGACTCAACTGAATTGACCTGACTCCACAAACTGACTGGATCAAACATTCTCTGTGATGCTCTTAAGTAATCTATATTTCCTGTCATGTATTGTTAGAGTGGTGCATATCCTATCTCTGATTCATTATGTCTACCTCTCAAACTGGCATCACTTTCAAACATGGCTGCTTCCTTGTACGAATTCATTTTACTGTCATCGTCTGGGATTAAAGATGTGTATTACTAGCATATGTATATTCCAATACATTCCAACAGGTATGTATTTCACCTGTATTTCACATGTCTGTGTTTCATATGACTTACATAGACCTAGGTCTTCAGATGTAATCCCTGGTCAGAGCAGCCATATTTTTGGATGAAAATTCTTCTCTATATATAAACTAAACTAAAATGAGAAAGAAATCTGTGCTTAAGTGTTCTAGCATGTGTCTGATCTCCAGAAACGTAATTCACATTCATTTGTAGAGCCAGAGACAAGTCTTTCAGATTTCAAAACCAATACCTATTAAATTATCTTTGTATAATGTTAAGGAAGTCTAGTCACATCAAAACCCATGCATATGAAGTAGAAATCAAACATGAATAAAATAAGTCTGTCTTCTGAAAACATAGAAGCAATGTCAATATTTTGACTACTTCAATCTTCAAAATCATACCAGACATTTATTTTTCTAATAATGATATAATCAAATTTTATTTTTATATTTGTATTTCATCACAGCAGTTTTACTATATCAGGATTCACAGTGCTAAATTTCATTTTCACACACTGCCTGTCCTTTTCCATATTCTTCAGGTAAGATATTCACATATGCTTTTGAGATTTCAGTTTTGGCACAATCAATGCAACTTATTTACCTCATTGGAATTATAAAATTTGCCTGATACATTACCAATCTAAAATTCATTTCCAGTATTTGCTACCGAAAAAAAATATACTGTGAAGCAAAGGTAAAAATATATCCAACCATGATTCTATGTTTATTTTTTCAAAGTTGATTTAACTGAGATCTACATGAAATGTTTTCCCCTCTCAAGTAATGAGTTCTTCCAAATTATAACTAGTTGAATTTCTATATGGAAAATAGATGCTTTTCTCATACAATATATTCTGACTATAGTTTCCTCTCCCTGTACTCCTTCCACTTCCTCATCACCTCACCTTCTCTCTGGGTTTATTTCATTTTTTTCTCATTAGAAAATAACAGTTTTCAAATAGATAACAACCAAACATGACAAAATATAAGAAGGTGAAACAATATCTATCAAATGTTCATTGTCCAAAAAAGAAAAGAAAATTGGTACGTAGGCAAAATTGAACACTACCACACTGTAAATGAAATCTAACTATTAAGAGTAATTTTATTAGTATTATTTCTTTAACCAAGAACATTCATTTTTATTCAAGGTCTCCAGGTTATCTAGTCTCCAGTTTTGGTTACCTAAAGAAGTATAAGACTTGGTTACTTTTCCTGGAGTGTGCTGAGTATAAATAAAGAATATTGATACATATGTAAAGTTGTACATGCACAACTGGAAATGAAATTAAACTGTTTTTAACAATGAGACAGAATGGATGGTCTTTATGTAATTTATAATGAACAACCAGAGTAATCAAAGTATTACATGATATTATGGTATCTAAAACAAACAGGAGTTCTTAAAGAACTTTGAAATTACAACAGTTCTTATTAAAATATGGGAGGATTAGAGGTTTAACTAAAGCAACTTCTTTAACGTTATATAGAAATAAGAATCTTTCCTGTATTCTTATATAGAATTATGGCATTAATAACAAATTATTTCATGTCTCAAAAAGCTAGAAAAAAGAATTTTAAAAAAATTATCATAAATCTTTGAGGAAACAAGCTTTTAACCCAAACATTATTCACATATATAAATAACATATTAAATAGTAGATCATAAACACAAAATACTATTTTTTCACATACACTGAAAGAATTATTAAGAGTAATTTTAGTCAATCATGATGAGGCAATGAATTCTCTAAGTTCCAGTCTATCCAGGCTCCATGGTTAGACCCTGTCCAAAATAGCAACAACAAAATAAATATTCAACAAAACTATTATTTTTATTCTTTGATAAGCATATGATGGACCACTGGTGTCTAGTAAGAATGAAATAGATAAAATCACTAAAATAGAATTCACAATAATAAATATGAAAACATGAAAAGGCCCAGACAGCTGAATGAAATAAGGAAGATACACGGTATGAAAGAATGAATAAATAAAAAATAGAAGTATTGTAAAAAAAATCAATAATAAAAGGTTTAAATAAAAATGAAAATAGTAACTCATATAAAAGTATTAGGAAAAGTCTCAGGAGTAAACTGTAAAAATCCCAGATCATAAGCCAGAAGACAAATAAACAGACTGGAACAATCCAGCAATGTCAATCATGAAGGAATAAGAAGGGAACAATTGTTTCCGAGCTCTGGAAGATATTTCTGAAAAGAACAACTTTAGAGATTATACAGGTAGTAGATGAATCATCTTCTAAAAGCATACCAAATATTTTGAATCTTTCTAATATAATTTCTCAGAAAAGATATGACAACCCCGAGACCAGAGAGATTTAGCACACTAATCTGAAACCACCAAAAGAAATCTTATTGCCATCAAATTATAAATAAAATTCTTGGTTAAAAAAAGGCATATCAAGTGCATAAATAGATATCACCAAGCTACATATTAATTCAATACTATATTGCTTAACTGAAATTTGCATAGCCAGAATGCTTTGTAAACATGTATTTCACGTTTTAAATAACAATAACTGGCAAAATAGTCTAAAAGTTAACACTATGAAAGCTCTATAAAAATTACTTGAAGAAATCTTAAAAACAAAATCAATCAATCAAAAAATAAATAAATCAACTAATGAGGCAGTTCACAGATATAACCAACCTAGGACACTATAGTACTGACCTATCAGGCAAGATGCACTTATTGGTGCAATAAAGGCATGATAGGTCAGAATCCAACTACTCAGATTAGATTTGAAATCTGATTAACAGGAAAAAATTCAGTGTTGGCATTATGAACCTAGTCAAAAGCCTATGGCTCTATAGGAACAGCTTCCAGAGAGAAATCTACTATTATTGTCTTAAGAATAACATGTTATAAAGCTAATTTTACACATTTATATTTATGTCTTATATTAGGCTAATCTCAACTTTGACCAGATGAATTTCTTTTTTTTTTATTGAGTATCTTCTTCATTTACATTGCCAATGGCAAAACCCTTCCCAATTTCCCCCCTCCTAAAAGCCCCCCTCTCCAAAGATTCCCAACCCCTCCTCCTACCGCCTGCCTCCAGGTATATGCCCCTCTACCCAAAACATTCCCACATCCCTCTATCCCCCTCCGTTTCCCTTTGTTGGGGCCTCTATTGAGCTCCCACCTGACCAAAGACCACTCCTCCCACTGATGCCCAACAAGGCATTCCTCTGCCACATTTTTGGCTGGAACATTGTGTACCCCTTGGTTGATGGTTCAGTCCCTGGGAGTCTTGGGGTGTCTGGGTGTCCAAAGTCTTCCCATGGGGCTGTAAACTCCTTCAGCTCCTCTTGACCACCCTCCAGATCCTCCATTGGGTCCCCAAACCCAGTCCAATAGTTGGTTGCTGGTTTCGGCCTCTGTATTTTTAGGGCTCTGGCAGGGCCCCTCTGGAGACAACCATGGCATGTTCCTTTTGGTACACACTTCTTGTCGTAGTGTTGGGGTTTGGTTTATAGGATAAATCCCCAGGTAGGGCAGTCTCTTCAATCTCTGCTTTACACATTGCCTCCCTTATTGCTCCTGTGATTATTATGTTCCCTTCTTCAGAGGAACCATAGCACCCTCACTTAAGTCCTCCTTCTTCTTGAGCTTCCTGTACTGGGTGAATTGAACTTGTTTATTTTGAGCTTTTGGGCTAGTATCCGCTTATTAGTGAGTGCATACCATGTGCATTCTTTTGTGACTGGGTTACCTCGCTCAGGATGACACTTTCTAGTTCTATCCATTCACCTAAGAATTTCATAAATTCATTGTTTTTAAAAGCTGAATAGTACTCCATTGTGTATATATAACACAGTTTCTGTATCCATTCCTCTGTTGAGGAACATCTGGGTTCTTTCTAGCTTCTGGCTATTATATATATGGCAGCTATGAACATAGTGGAGCATGTGTCCTTATTACATGTAGGAGTATTTTCTGGGTATATGCCCAAGAGTGGTATAGCTGGGTCAACAGGTAGTGCTATGTCTAATTTTCTGAGGAATCACCAAACTGATTTCCAGAGTGGTTTTTACCAGCTTGCAATCCCACCAACAATGGAGAAGTGTTCCTCTTTCCCCACATCCTCTCCAGTATCTGCTGTCGCCTGAGTTTTTCATCTTAGCCATTCTGACTGGTGTAAGGTGGAATCTCAGTGTTCTTTTGATTTGTATTTCCCTGATAACTAAGGGTGCTGAACATTTCTTTAGTTGCTTTAGAGCCATTTGAGTTTCCTCAATTGAGAATTCCCTGTTTAACTCTGTACCACATTTTTAATAAGGTTATTTGATTCTTTGGAGACTAACTTCTTGAGTTCTTTGTATATGTCGGGTATTTGCCCTGTATCGGATGTAGGGTTAGTAAAGATCTTTTCCCAATTTGTTGGTTGCCGTTTTGTCCCATTGATTATGTCCTTTTGCCCTTCAGAAGCTTTGCAGTTTTATGAGTTCCCATTTGTTGATTCTTGTCCTTAGAACATAAGCCATTGGTGTTATGTTCAGAATCTTTTCCCATGTGCCCATGCCTTCAAAGTTTGTCCCCACTTTCTCCTCTATAAGCTTCAGTATGTCTGATTTTATGTGTAGATCCTTGATCCACTTGGACTTGAGCTTTGTACAAGGAGATAAGAATGGGTCACTTTGCAGTTTTCTGTATGCAAACCTTCAGTTGATCCAGCACCCTTTGTTAAAAATGCTGTCTTTTTTCCACTGGATGTTTTTAACTCCTTTGTCAAATATCAAGTGACTGTACATGTGTGGGTTCTTTTCTGGGTCTTCAATTCTATTCCATTCATCTTCCTGCCTGTCTGCATACCAATACCTACCAGTTTGCAGTATATTTCTTTCACTGTGTTTAGGTATGGGCTTTGGATTCCTGATCTCTCCAAGACTTTTATCATGAAGGGATTCTGAATTTTGTCAAAGGCCTTTTCAGTGTCTAATGAAATGACCATGTGGTTTTTTTTCTTTAGTTGTTTATGTAGAGAATTTCATTGACTGATTTCCATATATTGAACCATCCCTGCATCCATGGGATGAAACCTACATGATCGTGGTGATTTATAGTTCTGATGCATTCTTGGATTCAGTTGGCCAGAATTTTGTTCAGTATTTTTACATCAGTGTTCATGAGGGAGATGGGTCTGAATTTCTCCTTCCTCATTTGGTCTTTGTTTTGTTTAGGGATAAGGGTGATTGTTGCTTCAGAGAATGAGTTGCATAGTGTTCCTTGAGTTTCTATTTTGTGGGAAAGTTTGAAGAGTATCAGTATTAACTCTTCTTTGAAGATCTGATAGATTTCCCTGCTAAACCTATCTGGTCCTGGGCTTTTTTTTTTTTTTTTAAAGGGAGACTATTAATGACTGCTTCTATTTCCTCAGGGCTTATGGGACTATTTAGATGGTTTATCTGATCCTGTTTTAACATTGGCAACTAGTATGTATCTAGAAAGTTATCCATTTAATCCAGGTTTTCAAACTTTTTTGAGTATAAACCCTTGTAGTAGGATCTGATGATTTTTTTAATTTCCATAGTTTCTGTTGTTATGTCTCCCTTTTCATTTCTGATTTTGCTAATTTGGATACTGTCTCCATGCCCCGTGGTTAGTCTGGCTAAAGGTTTATCTATCTTTTTGATTTTTTCAAAGAACCAGCTCCTTGTTTTGTTGATTCTTTGTATAGCTCTTTTTGTTTATGCATGGTTGATTTTGGCTCTAAGTTTGATTGTTTCCTGCTGTCTACTCCTCTTGGGGGTATTTGCTTCCTTTTGTTCTAGAGCCTTCAAGTGCACTGTCAAGCTGTTAGTGTAAGCTCTCTCCATTCTCTTTTTGTAGGCACTCAGAGCTATGAGTTTTCCTCTTAGCACTGCTTTCATTGTGTCCCATAAATTTTGGTGTAATGTGTCTTCATTTTCATTGAATTCTAAAAAGTCTTTAACTTCTTTCTTTATTTCTTCCTTGACCAAGCTATCATTAAGAAGAGCATTGTTCAAATCCATATGGATGTGTGTTTTTCATTGCTTTTGTTTGAGCTTAAGACCAGCCTTAGGCCACGGTGATCTGATAAGACACATGGAATAATTTCAATATTTCTGTATCTGTTGAGGCCTGTTTTGTGACCAATTATATGGTCAATTTTGGAGAAGGTACCATGACGTGCTGAGAAGAAGGTATATTCTTTTGCTTTAGGGTGGAATGTTCTATAAATATCTGTTAGATCCAGTTGGTCCATAACTTCAGTTAGTTTCACTGTATCTCTGTTTAGTTTCTGGTTCCGTGATTTGTCCATTTTTTGACAATGGGGTGTTGAAGTATCCCACTATTATTGTGTGGGGTGCAATGTGTACTTTGACCTTTAGTAAAGTTTCTTTTATGAATGTGGATGCCCTTGCATTCAGAGCATAGATATTCAGAATTGGGAGTTCATCTTGGTAGACTTTTCCTTTGACCATTATGAAGTGTCCCTTCTTATCTCTATTGACAAGTTTTGATTGAAGTCAATTTTATCCGATATAAGAATGGCCACTCCAGCTTGTTTCTTGGGACCATTTGCTTGGAAAATTGTTTTTCATCTTTTGACTCTTAAATAGTACCTGTCTTTGTCACTGAGGTGGGTTTCTTGTATGCAGCAAAATGTTGGGCCCTCTTTATGTATCCAGTCTGTTAGTCTATGTCTTTTTTTAGGGGAATTGAGACCATTGGTGTTAAGAGATACTAAGGAAAAGTGATTGTTGCTTACTGTTATCTTCTTATTAAAGGTGACAAACTTGGTGTGTTCCTATCTTCTATTGGGTTTGATGAAAGATTACCTTATTGATTTTTCTACAGTGTAGTTTGCTGTCTTGTGTTGGTGTTTTCCACCCATTATCCTTTGCAGAGCTGTATTTGTGGATAGATACTGTGTAAATTTGCTTTTGTCATGGAATGTCTTGTTTTCACCATCTATGGTAATTGAAAGTTTTGCTGGGTATAGTAGTCTGGGCTGACATTTATGTTCTCTTAGAGTCTGTATGATTTCTGCCAAGGCTCTTCTGGCTTTTATCGTCTTTGGTGAGAAGTCTGGTGTAATTCGGATAGGTCTGCCTTTACATGTTACTTGACCTTTTTCTCTCACTGCTTTCAATATTCTTTCTTTGTTTAGTGCATTTGGTGTTTTGATTATTATGTGACATGAGAAATTTCTGCTCTGGTCCAACCTGTTTAGAGTTCTATAGGCTTTCTGTATGTTCATGGGCATCTCTTTCTTTAGGTTAGGGAAGTTTTCTTCTATAATTTTTGTAGAAGATATTTATTGGGCTTTTAAGATGTAAATCCTCACTTTCTTCTACTCCTATAATCCTTAGGTTTGGTCTTCTCATTGTGTCCTGGAGTTCCTGGATGTTTTGGGTTACAAGCTTTTTGCATTTTGCATTTTTTTTAACTGTTGAGTCAATGATTTCTATGGAATCTTCAGCATCTGAGATTCTTTCTTCTATCTCTTGTATTCTGTTGTTGATGCTTGCATCTATCACTCCTGAATTCTTTCCAAGGTTTTCTATTTTCAGAGATGTCTCACTTTGTGATTTCTTTGTTGATTCTATTTCCTGGTTTAGATTCTGGATAGTTTTGCTCAGTTCCTTCACTTGTTTGTTTGTTTGCTTGTTTGTTTGTTTCCTGAATATATATCACTACTATCTTTGAGACATGGAAAATACTGGAAATGAAGGGTAGGAAGAATATAAAAGTAGAAGTGAGGGTGGAATATTTTGAAATGTTATCTTTAAGAAATAACATGACCACTGTACTCATTAACCCACGTCAGCTGTGATTACCCTCACACAATTAAGTCAATAATATCAGTCAATCTTTTGAACAACAAAAGAACATTCCATGGAGTGGGAGTGAAAAATGTTAGACAAGGTTGGGATTGAAAGGGTGGAGAAAGTTGAGGATATATATATATATATATATATATATATATATACACACATGTATATAAAAAATCTTGACAATGTATACATACATTTATGTCTTATATATTTGTGTGTATATATACATATGTATATATTCATATATATTTTTAATTAATATATATCATCATTAAATATATAATACATCCTCAATATATTCATATATATAGACTCAAGAAATGTGTATATCCTCAATATATATATTAATATGTATCCTCAATAAATATATATATATATCCTCAATATATTAATTTGTATATATAGGACATGTATGTATATATAGTCAAGATGGAACATTTGCATTGTCAAAGTTTAGAAAAGGTATTTTATTTAAAAGCCATGAAATTTATTGCCAAGTATTTTGTCAAAAAAATCAAATGAGATTTTTCTGGGGTTGGAGAGAGGAAAACTGCATAAATATTGGTTAATGGAATGCTATAATATTGTTACGGTCATGATGGAGCAGGCCAAGTGCTTCATCAACATTTCTCAAACAAGAGGAAAGTTCACTAATGCTCACATTATTGTCCAGTGTTAGTTGCTAATGTATCATCCAGTTTTCACTTGCCAAAATGGAAGGTTTTCCAAGAATATGACTTTACTTTAGAGATCAAAATAAGCAGTTTTATAAGATGTTTGAGAAATAAAAATAGTTAATTAGAAAGAGGAAGGGAGTCACTGAACTCTGCGGGTCATTGACTCAAAGGAGAGATTACAGTGTTGTTTAAATACTGATTTACATATATAAAGGTTTTGATGGTTATAATTAAACTTTGCTTTGCTTTCTATTTAATCTTCTTCACTCTTAGCAAGTGAAAGGGTTAAGATCTGCATAGTGACTTACATTTAATTCATTATTCATCCTCAGTAAGCACAACTTCTTCTTTATTTGTAGACTTTAAGTGCCACCAGAATACAAAAAGCAATCCCCACAGGAACGAAAATGAATTGGGAATATTTAAATAAATCTGTTTATTGTGCTCTCTCTAACGCCCTTTTCCTTATTAATTTAGCTTCCATGAAAGACAGATTCAGAATTAAGAAAAAATACAAAGGAAAAAAGTGTTTTTATTCATACTGAAATAATTGTTTCCAATCTAGAAATTTTATAATGTAAGCGTCAAATGAAGGACTAGCCTCATAAAAAGCCTCAGATGGAGTCTGATTTACTCTTGAATCTTTAATGCCTTGTTATGAGATTTACAAAAATGGCAGTGGCTTGCTGCAGAGACTGATAAGGCTACAGGATAAAGGAAGAGTACCAAGGCCATGGCCATCAAGGATAATTAGTTTCTGAATCTTTACTCTGCTTTCTTCTGATACTTTATCAGAATCCAAGATGGCTGCAGAGACACAGATGCCAGCAAAGAAA
Organism: Apodemus sylvaticus; assembly: GCF_947179515.1. Taxonomy (NCBI): domain Eukaryota; kingdom Metazoa; phylum Chordata; class Mammalia; order Rodentia; family Muridae; genus Apodemus; species Apodemus sylvaticus. The sequence goes on along the minus strand of NC_067486.1, from coordinate 15,891,576 downwards.
AATAATTATGTATGTGAGTAAATTTCAATTTCTTATTGTTGGCTGAGTTTGACACTGAAAAATTCTCAACCACAAAGGTTCTTTAAAGAGAAAGTGTGAATGAGTCACTGGGAGAGGTGTGGCTGAAGTCAGTTTGTGACTGCTGTCCTGGAAGACAGCAAATTAAAATGTAGCCAGAGATGACAGCCATTTTTATGCAGGAAAGGTAAATGCTGGTAACACACAGGAGTAAAGTGACTTCCTTCAAAAGAACAGAGGTTTCACAATGCACGGAAAATACCCAAATGTTTATTGTAAAGAAACTTTTATAGTTATTGATAAGTCTCTGTATTTTGTTATGGCATTTTGTGCAAGGTAGTTAAGGTAATCCTGAACTCCATAGAAGAATGACATCATTTAGGAATCTCTCTTTCCTATCTAAAAGAAATCATAAATAAAACAGGAGGCAAAATATTGAAGAAAGGAATTGGATTCATAGTTTTCCTCACATTCAAGAGTTAATTAATTGAAAGCTTTCAAGTTTGAAACCTTTCAGTTTTACTAATCTCATGATGATGATTGAACAGTATATTTAACTCCAATAAGAGACATGGATTCATTATTTTAAAATCACAATTTAAGTCAATAGATTTATTGAAAATATAAAAAGGATTTAAAATCTGATCTTGAATATTGTTTTTATAAACTTCATATAACCAAGGTCTGCATACTTTTGAAGAACAGAAAAGTCAGAAGTTTTCATTATGTAGAGGAACATAAAAAAAAATTAGTCAAAATATCATGATGTCAACTCTGGGACCCTTTTCCTATGACTGGGTTGTTTTGCCCAGCCTTTTTTATGAGGCATTGTATCTTGTCTTCTTGCAATGCGTCACACGTGTTTTGTTGATAAACCTCGGAGGTCTGTTTGTTTCTGATGGAAGATGGAGGGGAAGTGGATGCAGCTAGGGGAAAGGTGAGATGAAGAGGGGACTGGGTAGAGTGGAGGGAAGGAGAAACTATGCTCAAAAGAATAAAGGAAGGTAGTCAAAAGGTGATTTTCAAATGACCCGAGTTTAGTTTTATATAAGAACCTTGAAATTATTTTTATATACAGAGTATCATAACAATGTAAAAACCAAATAATTTTACAACAAATAATCACTTCATGTTCATATTAAGGTAACAACATAGCAACAAACATTAGGAAGTATGGCTATGTAGATACAAAACCTATTATGTCTCTATCCCACTGTCTTGACCACTCAAGCAATGTACAGTGTCATGAAACTTGATATTTTTAGACTTCAGCATTTATTTTTACATATTATGCTTACAGCACTTTGAATTCTACAAAGTTTTTCAGAGTTTTGTTTTATATAAACCTATTGAATCTCTACAATCAAGTTGTCCAGGCCTAGTGGTATTGAATCATCCTATCAAGAATATGGAGTAAAATCAACTTATTTAGGTTTTTAATTTCAAGTTTTTATGTGAGGTATTTATTGACTAAATCATCAAGTAAATTATATGTAACAAATAATGTAGCTAACTAGATGCTGTATTTAATGTAACCATACACTGTTCCATATACAATGACATTGAAGTATCTTTATCCTGATTGGATGCTATTGCATTTCAGTTTCAGTTTGTAATTGGTCATTCTTGTTATACATAAATGTAACCCAATTTAAAACACCATGTTTGGCACATTCTTATTTTCATTCTAGTGAGATCTGTACATTCTGTGCAGTTTCTACATAAACATTTGTTTCATGAGTGGAAAAGACAATTCATTCTTCTCTGACCTGTGAACATTTTGCTTTCATCAATGGATTTCTTACCATCTTTCTAACCAGGAGAACCTTGTTTAACAACACCAATGATGAATTTAGTTATAAGCTTCCTGAAGCTGTTCTTCTAAGTTCAACATGTTTTCCAGTTCTAAGCAAAATCTCAAAATCTTGATATATTACAATTTGTAGTGTTTATATCTATACACAATTAAAAAAAAGTGTAAACTATTTGAAGTTTTTCTATTTTTATAGGATATTTTATTTATTTACATTTCAATGTTCTCCACTTTCGTGGTTCCCCCTCCCCTCTGGAAACCACATATCCCATCCTGCCTCGGTGTTGCTATTTTGTTTCCAACTCAGTTCCCAGGTAAAAGAAATCTCAACTCATTCAGTTAACAAAACAAGTTATAAGCCTAGACTGGGCAGATCTCCCACTACACTACTCTATTCCCATCTATATTATCCCATATAACTTGTAGTTTCTCTAGGCCATGAGCTTTGCTCTCTATAGCCTCTTTGACCCCCATAGCTCCTCTCTTCCTGTGACTCCCCCCTAAACTCTCAGCTGCTCCCCCTTCCTCCTGCCCAATCATTGGCTCAAACTTTTATTTGAAAAGTTAAGGGAGGGAGAAGGTTTACAAGGCAACTCCTCAACTGTAGCCCCTCTGAGGAGTGGAATTAGCAACAAAATATAACCCCAAGGCTATCCACAATACATCCCCATGCTTCTTTGAGGGTACTCCCCCACCCACCCACACACCCACTCCTGCCTCCCTGCACTCCCATTCCCTTACACTGGATCATCAAGCTTTCCAAGGACCAAGGGCTTCTCCATCTCCTGCAATATATGAGGCTAGAGTCATGGGTCCTTCCATGTGTACTCTTTGGTTGGTGGTTTAGTCCCTGTAAGCACTTTTTGGGGGTAGGGGGGAGTCTGGTTGGTTGGTTGATATTGTTGTTCTTCCTATGGAGTTGCAAGCCCTTTCAGCTCCTTCAGTCCTTTCTCTAACTCCTCCATTGGGGTCCCCATACTCAGCCCAGGTGAATGTTGTCAGCAGCTGCCTCTGTATTTGTCAGTCTCTGCCAGAGCCTCTCAGGAGACAGTTATACCAGACTCCTGTCAGCAAGCACTTCTTGGCATCAACAACAGAGTCTGGGTTTGATGTCTGTATATGGGATGGATCCCCAGGTGGGGCAGTATCTGTATGGCCTTTCCTTCAATCTCTGATCCACACTTTGTCTCTGTATTTCCTCCCATGAGTATTTTGCTCCTACTTCTAAGAAGGACTAAAGCATCCACACTTTGTTCTTCCTTCTTCTTGAGCTTCAAGTTGTCTCTGAATTGTATCTTAGATGGGCTGAGCTTTTGGGCTAATATCCACTTATCAGTGAGTGAATACCATGTGTGTTCTTTTGTGATTGGGTTACCTCACTCAGGATGATGTTTTCTAGTTCCATCCAACTGCCCAAGAATTTCATGAATTAATCATTTTTAGTAGTGGAGTAGTATTCCATTATGCAAATTTACCACATTTTCTGTGTCCATTCCTCTGTTGAAGGACATTTGGATTATTTCCAGCTTCTGGCTACTCTAAATAAGGCTGCTATGAACATTGTGGAGCATGCGTCCTTTATTGAATGTTGAAGCATCTTCTGGGTATATGCCTAGGATTGGTACAGCTGGGTCCTCAGGTAGTAATATGTTCAATTTTCTGTGGAGCCACAAAGCTGATTTCCAGAATGGTTGTACTAGCTTGCAATCCCACAAGCAATCAAGGAGTGTTCCTCTTTCTGCATATTCTCTCCAGCATCTGCTGTCCCCTGAGTTTTTCATCTTAGCCCTTCTAACTGGTGTGAGGTGGAATCTCAGTATTGTTTTGACTTGCATTTCCCTGATGACTGAAGTTGTTCTTTTTAAGTTTATTTTTTTTTAGCTTTGATTTTCACATCTCCAACTTCTTTTCATAGAGAATTCTGTGTAGAAGATAAATACCACTAACAAATATTTAACCTACCTACTTTTCTTCACAAACCCAAAACCCTTTTAATATATTAGAGAAGTTTTACTTTTGTGAATTTTGGTCAGTAAAGTCAGTCTTTTTACTAATGAAATTGAAGATTTTGCAGATATTGGTTTCTTTATGTGATATTTGAGCAAGGGAATTGGAACTACTTAAGTCATTCGTAGCTTGCATTTAGAGGTAATATATCATGCATATGATGAAATTACTATGGTAACAGCAAATTATAAGGGTGGTTGGCACTATGGAGCCAGAGTTGGTGTTCTTTGCTTAGTGGTTAATGACTTTCTAACTCACACATTAAAATTATCTCTAATTTTCTCCATATTGTTGCTTCATCTTTATTTTTGTTGTTGGTAATCAACATCCACCTATAGCAATTGTGCTGTCTGCCCCTCATTTTAGATTTTGTAAAAGGTTTAAGATCAGTTTTTTTGTATTATTTTATGCTTACATTTTTACATGTTACCCATTATAGTTTAATGCTATGTCACTTAAAAAAACATTATTCTTTAATCTTTGTTTAAAGTCAAGACTTTATCCCCCTTCCAGTCCACTCTCTGACTGTTCCACATCTCACATCTCTCTGCATCTCCAAGAGGGTGTCCGCACCCTGTCCTTACTCTACCAAATCTTCCAACTCAAAGGGGCTCTGAGTATCTCCAGGGATATGTGCATCTCCTTTCACTGAGTCCAGATCAGGCAGTCCTCTGCTGTACATGTGTTGGGGGCCTCATATCAGCTGGTGTATGCGGCCTGGTTGGTGACTCAGTATCTGAGAGATCTAAGGGGTCCAGGTTAGTTGAGACTGCTGGTCTTCCTCTAGGTTCATTCTCCTCTTCAACTTCATCCAGCTTTTCCCTAATTCAACCACAAGGTTAGCAGCTTCGGTCCATTGATTGGGTATAAATGTCTGCATCTGACTTGTTCAGCTGCTTGTTAAGTCTTTTGGAGGAGAATCATGATAGGTCCCTTTTTTTTGAGTGCTCTATAGCCTCAGAAATAGTGTCAGGCCTTGGGGCCTACCCCTGAGTTAAATCCCAATTTGGACCTGTCACTGTTTCCTTTTCCTCAGACTCATCTCCATTTTTGTTTCTATAGTTCTTTCAGACAGGAGCAATCCTGCATCAGAGTTTTTAACTGTGGATGGCAACCCAATCCCTCCACTTGATGTCCTGCTTTTGTACTGGAGGTAGACTCTACAACTTCCCTCTGACTACTGTTATCTAAAGTCCTTCCCTTTGATAGATGAGCTCTCACCCTCTAGGTCTTTGGTACATTCTAGAGGATCCTCCCACCTCCTACCTCCCGAAGTTGCCTGATTCCATTATTTCTTTTGACCCTCTTTTTAAAGATACATTTACTGCTTACTAATATATTCTTAGCATGCCAGCACTGATAATCACCTTTGTGTGAAAATTATAGTGAACTGGTTTTATTCTTCACTTATAATTTAGATATCTTGTGAGAATCTTCACTTAAATCTATTAAGAAATATATGCTGCATTGCTTTGATATTATATAATGGAAATTATAGAGCTGATATATGTGTGTCTCTGTAAATGTGTGTCTCTGTAGCTTCAACTGTCTTCAGTAATGACAGAAAACTAAATGCTGACAGGACCATAGTATTGGTATCTCGATGGCCTATCACCTGTCTCATATTTTGTAATTATTTGTTGTTCTTCACCTGCTTATGGCAATCCAGCATTGTATCTGTTAGTTTGTAATAAAGATCTGATGGCCAACAGCTAAGAAGTGGAGGGCAAATCTCGTTGGGGGGAGAGAGAGAGAGATGGGGGGGAAGAAGAGGGAGAGGGAGAAGGAGGGAGGGAGCGAAGAGGAGGGAGGGGGAAGGGGAGAGGGAGAGGGAGATGGAGGGAGGGAGGAAAGAGGAGGAAGGGGGAAGGGGAGAGGGAGAGGGAAAGGGAGAGGGAGAGGGAGAGAGAGAGAGAGAGAGAGAGAGAGAGAGAGAGAGAGAGAGAGAGAGAGAGAGGATGATGGTGAAGAGAATGGAGCAAAGAGGTAGAGCTGGCCACATGGCAAGAAGCACTGCCAGGATTAGTCAGGTTAGAGTGCTGCAGGACTGCCCTTCAGAAGGCCTAAGCTTTAAAACATTAAAAAGTGTCAGTGTCATTATTCATATTGTTAGAAGGTCTAGAATAGCCTCACTATAGATATAGCATGAGCTAAGACTATAAGAAGTTCACAAGGACTTGACAAAATGGAACAATAGAAAGTATATAAATAAGTACAGACTTATGAGAGCAGGGCTGCTGCATTATTTAAATTTTATAATAAAAATGTATATGATAGATATTTGATAGATGTTTGCTAAGTAAAGGAATAAATGGACAGGTTAGTAGACAGGTGAATGCAGCCAATTCAACAATGGTAAAACTAATAAAATATCACATTCTCAGCAGACAACACACTGCTTCATTTGTAAACAGGATACCAGGTAGGTATTGAATGCTATCACTAAAAGGGTTAAAACTGACCACAGGCTGAAGAACATTGAGAGAAACAGCAAAGACTTTTATTTGTATCCTTTACTGTCAGAAACTCTAGTACTAGTAATTTACTTCCATGAGTTTAAAATATACATTTTATTATGAGATTAAATTGAGACTTTTTTATCTGCTAGAGACATAATAAGCAATTTTCAGAAAACTTGTGTTTATGTCTAATTTGAATTTTATGTACGTACAAAACCATACAATACAAGAAATCAATTCTTCAAAGTTTTAAATAAAAATTTAGATATAAAGTCTTCAATATTGAAACGATTAATAATATGAAATCATCCTTGATAGTGATTAATACTTTGGACAAAATATTCATATTTCTTCAAATAGTCAACAAAGTCTAATTCATTTCCTTTTCCTGTCTCAACATAACAATATGAGCATGGAGATAGTGCTTAGATGTATTGTACATAAATGCTAAAATAAGGTACTTTCTTATTCATGTGTAAACTTATAGAGCATTTTATTATCTTATTCTTATACAAGGCTCTTTTTCTCCTCTTTTTATTTGTATAAATAATACTTTATGACATTTACTATGGTTATAACATCTGGATTTAGTGATTTCCCTAGAGATTTTATATTCAAATAAAACAAAAGAACTTTGAAACTGTTTTACAAAAAAGATTGCACATGTAGTTTAACAATATATAATTAATTGATAGGTATAATGTGTAATTGATCAATATCAGCATAATTGATAGAAATGATTTCAGTGTTAAAAGTAAAGTAAACTACCCTTTAATTGTCTTTTGACAAATGAATGGACATATTTTAGATTCAGAGTACTATAATTAAATTACTATGGGCAAGACCAAATATATGAAGTAGGCAATGGTTCCTCATCTTCTATCATTGCTTTAATTTGGATAAGCTCAATTTAAGACTGGGGAGTCCTGATTGTTTTTGAACTCTTGACAGTGTTGCTTCAGTATTATACAAGGTTATATAACCATTTATATAAATTAAAAATAGTAACAGTTTTTGGTAAGCTTTAAATTGGGATTGCCCATCCTAACAAATAGTAGGGCATTACTACTTAAGTTCAATCATACCTTTAGAAAGCAGAACATCAAACATAAATAGTGAGCAAATAAAACAAGGCTATGTTTCTTTTCTTATTTAGGAGCCAACAAAAATAGGAACCAAAAATGAAAAAAAAGCATAGGATAATGATACATCCATGATATTAATAATGAAGGAGATCAAAATAACTTGCATTATGAAACAAAAATCTAAACGGTACCTTGAGAGTCATGAAAGTTGATGACTTTAGACCCACAGAGAATGAGATACAAAGATATCAATGTTGAGCCCAACCCCCACCTCAGCATAGCTTTAACATTTTTGTTCTATGCCTGCCAGTTATTTCATATTGTGTCTAATATGCCTGACAGTCACTGATGCAGAAAAATAACTTAACTCAGATCAGGGTCATGCTGATCACAAACCCTGTTATGTTCTGTATATTCTAAAGTTTGTTAAATCTTAAGAAATTTAACAACCTTAAGCTTCACTTAGGACCAAACACAATAAGAGTCAGTTAGAATTGCCTTATCTAGAGAACTAATATAGGTTAAGTTAGAGCAGACCATGGGGCACCATTTCCTTCACCTGCTTGTGAACACATTGTGTTTTTTCCCCTTATAAGTCACCCCTGAGAAATTTGGGGGGTTGTAGCCTCAGCCCCAAGTTCTGAGCTACATCCCTAGTCAGTATTAGGGTATGAATTCAGTAAACCATCCTTGTCTGACTGAGATCAGTGTGTGGTTTGTGGGCAACTCCTGGACCCAAGAATCACATGTTAAAATAAATCTATAATATATACATTATTGGGTGGAATCTTAATTCATCTATTCAACTACAGTCTTATATGTGTCACAACATAAAACAACTGAGAAGAAGCAACTCTACTGAAGAACTGCTTTCACAAGACTGATTTAGAGAACTTTTCCTTGATTCCTAATTGATAGAGAAGGCCCTTTCCCACTTTGTGTTTTACCACTGTATAACAGATAAATTCACCAGTCTTCCTATTTGATCCTGCCTACAGTGAGACAACAAGATGCTAAACATTAGGTCAGGGTTTCTTTTTTTTGTTTGCTTTTACTTTCCTCTATGTTGTGGTTCCATAAATCTGAATATACTGCCTCCAGTGAAATCTTTCTGGGCTATGAGAATCACGTTCAAGTGTCTTCTAAGGAGCTTTTCCCATCATCATTACAGTGCAGAAAGTTGAATATGAATTATCTAGAGAATCTTCTGTGCATTGACTTGAGAGAAAAATTGAATTCATCAAATTGTACTAAATCACTTTGCATAGAAATAAGGAAAAACATTTCTAAATAATATATACTGAAGATAACATTTGAACTAAGTTCCATGTTTTTCTATTAAGGAATATGTATATGAATATTATCTCATATTAATAAGAATTGGCAGAGTATAGAAGATGAGTCAAATAGCAGTCAATCTAATAGTTAATTTATCTTGCTGCCTTGAAACTTTGCAAAGTAGCCTTTCACTTATTGGCATATAAAATGAGTTCAAGAAATGAGACATTATTTCAGGTTATTTTGTAGTTTTTAAAATGTGTTCTATATCCTTTGGATGTTTATCATTATCTTCAAAGGAAAATAAAGAAAATATTTTACAATTGTCCAAAGTTGATACTTACTTTGAAAACTCACTTTTGGAATAATTGTATATTTTTTCTTCAATAATCTGCTGTGACTAGATTGCTCTTACTGTGTATGTGAGTTTGAAATGTATTTAAAAGTCTTTAAACAAATGAGTATATTATTCTTGTATTTTCCCTTGTTTGTAATGTGCATCTGCTATTTAACCTCAAGACATAGTTTCTTAATTACTCCATTTTTCTTATAACTATTTACCTTTCCTTGGTCCACACAATATATTTACATGTCCTGAATTACTGTAATTACTCAGATAATACCCAGCTTATCTTTTTGCATGCATTCCCTGCACCTGGAATAGTTCATTTGCATATTAGGTGCATCGTTCTCTTCCCTCCTTGTGTAAATAGGAACAAATAAGGACTTTTTATCACAAAGTAAAAGATTCATTCCCTTACCTCTACACTAAATCTTTTCCTGTTAAATGTCTCATCAGCTACTTTCTCTCTATAGAAGTGTGATTTTTTTCATAATAACTCGAAAGAAATCTTCTTCTATGGTTGTTACTGCGATTTCCTTTATCCTAGAAAGTAAAAAAGAAAATAAATGATGAGAAAAACAGAGAAGCTTCAGTAAAATAAGAAGAGAAAGATGGACAGAGGAAGCAGAATTTTACCTGCTGTGTGTGTGTATGCGCGCATGTGCCACAAGCAAATCTTTAATATAAAGACATCTGTTTAGCGACATCAATCTTGTATCTAATTTATTTTGTGAATGATATGTTTTAAATATTTTCATTAAGATAGGCTTGCATAAGAATGACAGACAGCAAAGGCTGAGTAATGTGGGCTGAGTAGATCCAATCGCTATCCAAAATCCATAGGAAACTAAAGAATGCTGAGAGCAGCAAAAATAGTTTTCCCTCCAGAAGAGCACTCCAATTGCTTATCCAATACCATTTTTTTTTAAGACTGAAAACTTAAAAACAAGCATTATATAAGTACTGAACAAATTTAGGCTAACATAGGCATATAAATTGAAGCATGTAAACACATGAATGAAAATAGGTCATATGTTGGAAGAAACAAAAGTTTTTTTTTAATTTTTTTATTCGATATAATTTATTTACATTTCAAATGATTTCCCCTTTTCTAGCCCCCCACTCCCCGAAAGTCCCGTAAGCCCCCTTCTCTTCCCCTGTCCTCCCACCCACCCCTTCCCACTTCCCCGTTCTGGTTTTGCTGAATACTGCTTCACTGAGTCTTTATAAGAAAGAATTTAAAACAAGGAATTACTTTATAATCTCAGAAAAATCGCATTGAAATAATGCAATTTTGAAGTTATGTGTGATCCAACTGGTGAGATAGAATGGAAAGATAAATACTTCAAATTCAAATAAACCCTTATATTAAAATTAGGAAAACCATGATGACTTTTTCCAATGTATTTTTAATTTCCAAATACATTATTATATTAGAAATAAATAAGGTAGCTAAAACAAGAACAGAACTAATGATAGGAATGTAAGGTAAATAAAACATACTCTTGCCTATTAAAAAATCAAAATAAATACAATAAAAATCCTCTTTTATTTTAGAGATTATAATTTAATTATGATATTTCTCTTTCATTTCCTCCCTTAAAACCCTCCCATATTCTTCTCCTCCACTCTCATTCAAATAAATGAGCCATTTTCAGTATTTTATTATATATATATATATATATATATATATATATATATATATATATATATATATAAATGGATTTTTATACAAGTATATATTCTCAAAAATAATCTGTTAATTCCATACAAGGTGTGCTGGCTGTTTTTGTGTGTCAACTTGATACAGTTTTGAGTTATCACAAAGAAAAAAGTCTCCTTTGAAAAAAATGCCTCCATAAGATCCAGCTATAAGGCATTTTCTCAGTTAGTGATCAAGGGTGGGAAGAGCCCTCATTGGCTGGCACCAGCTCTGAACTGGTAGTTTTGGGTTCTATAAGAAAGCATGTTGAGCATTCCAGGGTAAGCAAGTCAGTATGAAACATCTCTCCATGGTCTGCCTGCTGACCTGCTTGAGGTCCACTAACGGATTCCTTTGCTGATGAACAGCAGTGTGGAAGTGTAAGCTAAATAAATCCTTTCCTCACCAGCCTGCTTCTTGGTCATGATGTTTCTGGGAAAATAGAAACCCTAACACCCATGGTTACTTGTATGCTTTAATACCCCAACATTTCCTACCAGAAAACCAAGGACATTTTTTTCTTTTTTTCTTTTTTTCACTTTAAAAAAAAAATTCCATATACTATTTATTTACATTTCAAATGATTTCCCCTTTCCTGGTTCCCCCCTCCCCGAAAGTCCCATAAGCCGTCTTCAACCCCAATGTTCCCCTATCCACCCTTTCCCACTTCCCTGTCCTGGTATTCCCCTACACTGCTGCACTGAGCCTTTCCAGGACCAGGGACCACACCTTCCTTCTTGGTCATCATTTGATATGTGAATTGTGTCTTGGGTATTCCAAGCTTCTAGGTTAATATCCACTTATCAGTGAGTGCATACCATGAGTGTTCTTTTGAGACTGGGTTATCTCACTTAGGATGATATTCTCCAGTTCCATCCATTTGCCTAAGAATTGTATGAATTCTTTGTTTTTAATGGCTGAGTAGTACTCCATTGTGTATATATACCATGTTTTCTGTATCCATTCTTCTGTTGAGGGACATCTGGGTTCATTCCTGCTTCTGGCTATTATAAATAGGGCCAATATGAACATAGTGGAGCATGTATACCTATTACATGTGAGGCAATCCTCTGGGTATATGCCCAGGAGTGGTATAGTAGGGTCCTCTGGAAGGACCATTCCCAGTTTTCTGAGGAAATGTCAGACTGATTTCCAGAGTGGTTGTACCAGCTTGCAACCCCATCAGCAGTGGAGGAGTGTTCTTCTTTCTCCACATCCTTGCCAGCACCTGTCTTCTCCTGAGTTTTTAATCTTAGCAATTCTGACAGGTTTGAGGTGAAAACACAAGGCCATTTTGATTAGAATTTCCCTGCTGATTAAGGATGTTGAACATTTCTTTAGGTGCTTATCAGCCATTCGATATTCCTCAGGTGAAAACTCTTTGTTTAGCTCTGTATCGCATTTTTAATGGGGTAATTTGGCTCTCGGAAGTCTACCTTCTTGAATTTGTATATCTTGGAAATAAGTCCTCTGTCAGATGTAGTGTTGGTAAAGATCTTTTCCCAATTTGTTGGTTGCCATTTTGTCCTTTTGACAATGTCCTTTGCCTTACAGAAACTTAGTAAATTTATGAGGTCCCATTTGTCAATTCTTGATCTTAGAGCATAAGCTATTCGTGTTCTGTTCAGGAAAATTTCCCCTGTGCTCATGTCCTCAAGGGTCTTCCCTAGTTTCTTTTCTATTATTTTCAGTGTGTCTGTTTTATGTGGAGGTCCTTGATCCACTTGGAGTTGAGTTTAGTACAAGGAGATAAGAATGGATCAATTTACATTCTTTTGCATGCTGACCCCCTAGTTAAACCAGCACCATTTGTTGAAAAGGCTATCTTTTTTCCACTGGATGGTTGTAGCTCCTTTGTCAAAGATCAAGTGACCATAGGTGTGTGGGTTCATTTCCTGCTCTTCAATTCTATTCCATTGATCTTCTTGCCTGTCACTGTACCAATACCAATTTATCTGTAATACAGTTTGAGGTCATGGATACTGATTCCACCAGAAGTTCCTTTACTGTTGAGGATAGTTTTAGCTATCCTGGGTGTTTTGGTATTCCAGATGAACTTGAGACTTGTTTTTTCTAACTCTATGAATAATTGAGTTGGAATTTTGATGGGGATTGCATTGAATCTGTATATTGCTTTTGGCAAGATGGCCATTTTTTCTATATTAGCCCTGCCAATCCAAGAGCATGGAAGATTTTTCCATCTTTTGAGGTCTTCTTCGATTTCTTATCTTCAAAGACTTGAAGTTCCTGTCATACAGATCTTTCACTTGTTTCCTTAGAATCACACCAAGGTACTTTATATGGTTTGTGGCTATTGTGAAGGGTGTCACTTCACTGATTTCTTTCTCAGTCTGGTTATCCTTTGAGTATAGGAAGGCTACTGATTTGCTTGAGTTAATTTTATATCCAGCCACTTTGCTGAAGTTGTTTATCAGCTATAGGAGTTCTCTGGTAGAGATTTTTTAGTCACTTAAGTATACTATCCAATTATCTGCGAATAGTGATAATTTGACTTCTTCCTTTCCAATTTGTATCCCTTTGACCTCCTTTTGTTGTCTAATTGCTCTAGCTAGAACTTCATGTACTAGATTGAATAAATATGGAGAGAGAGGGGAGTCTTGCCTAGTCCCTGATTTTAGTGATTACTTCTAGTTTTTCCCCATTTAGTTTGATGTTGGCTACTGGTTTGCTGTACATTGCTTTTATTATGTTTAGTATGGGCCTTGAATTCCCGTTCTTTCCAAGACCTTTAATATGAAAGGATGCTGAAATTTGTCAAATAATTTTCAGCATCTAATGAACTGACCATGTGTTTTTTTTCTCTGATTTTGTTTATGTAGTGGATTAATTGATGGATTTCCATATATTGAACCATCCCTGCATCTCTGGAATGAAGCCTACTTGATCATGGTGAATTATCACTTTGAAGTGTTCTTGGATACGGTTGGCAAAATTTTATTGACTATTTTTGCGTTGATATTCATAAGGGAATTTGGTCTAAAGTTCTCTTTTTTTGTCAGATCTTTGTGTAGTTTTGGTATCAACAAAATTGTGGCTTTATAGAAAGAGTTGGGTAATGCTCCTTTTGTTTCTATTTTGTGGAATAGTTTGAAGAGTATTGGTATTAGGTCTCCTTTGAAGTTCTGATAGAATTCTACACTAAAACCATCTGCTCCTGTGCTTTTTTTTGGTTGGGAGATTCTCAATGACCACTTCTATTTCTTTAGGGGCTTTGGGACCATTTAGATGGTCTATCTGACCCTGATTAAACTTTGGTAGTTGGTATCTGTCTAGGAAATTGCCCATTTCCTCCAGATTTTCCAGTTCTGTTAAGTATAGGCTTTTGTAGTAGGATCAGATAATTTTTTAAATTTCCTCAGTTTCTGTTGTTATTTCTCCAATTTCTTTTCTGATTTTGTTAATTTGGATAGTCTCTATGCCCTCTGGTTAGTCTGGCTAAAGTTTTATCTATCTTGTCAATTTTCTCAAAAAAACAGCTCCTGGTTTTTTTTGCTTTTTTATATATATAGTTCTTTTTGTTTCAACTTGGTTGATTTCAGCCCTAAATTTGATGATTTTCGGCCTTTTATTCCTTTTGGGTGTATTAGCTTCTTTCTGTTCTAAAGCTTTCAGGCGTGCTGTTAAACTGTTAGTGTATGCTCTCTCCAGCTTCTTTTTGGAGGCACTCAGAGCTATGAGTTTTCCTCTTAGCACTGCTTTCATTGTATCACATAAAATTGGATATGTTTTGCCTTTATTTTCATTAAATTTTAAAAGGTTTTGATTTCCTTCCTTATTTCTTACTTGACCAAGGTATCATTGAGTAGAGCAGTGTTCAGCTTTCATGTGTATGTGGGCTTTCTGTTGTTTTTGTTCCTATTGAAGACCACCCTTATTCCAAAATGATCTGATAGGAGGCAAGGAATTAGTTCTAGTTCATTCTTCTTATATCTGTTGAGGTCTGTTTTGTGGCCAATTATATGGTCAATTTTGGAGAAGGTCCCATGAGGTGCTGAGAAGAAGGTATATTCTTTTGATTTATGATAAAATGTTCTATAGATATCTATTAAATCCATTTGGTCCAAAATTTCTGTTACTTTCATTGTGTCTCTGTTTAGTTTGTGTTTCCCTGATCTGTCCATTGAAGAGAGTAGGGTGTTGAAGTCACCCACAATTATTGTGTGTGATGTGATGTGTGCTTTATTCTTTAGGAAAGTTCTTTTATGAATGAGGGTGCCCTTATATTTGGAGCATAGATGTTCAGAATTAGAGTTCTTCTTGGTAGATTTTTCCTTTGATGAGTATAAAGTGTTCTTCTGTATCTTTTCTGATGACTTTTGGTTGAAAGTCTATTTAATTGGATATTAGCATGGCTACTCCAGCTTGTTTCCTGGGACCATTTGCTTGAAAACCTATTTTCTAGTCTGTCTTTTACTCTGAGGTAATGTTTGTCTTTGACACTGAGATATGTTTCCTATATGCAGCAAAATATTTGGTCTTTTTTACAAATCCAGTCAGTTACTTTATGTCTTTTTATTGGGGAATTGAGTCCATTAATATTAAGAGATATTAAGAAATTGTGATTGTTGCTTCCTGATATTTTTGATGTAATTTTATATTTGTGTGGTTATCTTCTTTTGGGTTTGTTGAAAGAAGGTTACTATCTTGCTTTTTCTTGTGTGTAGTTTCCCTCTTTTTATTGGTGTTTTCCATTCATTATCCTTTGAAGGGCTGGATTTGTGGAAAGATACAGTGTAAATTTGTTTTTGTCATGAAATACCTTGGTTTCTCCATCAATGTTAATTGAAATATTTGCTGGATATAGCAGTCTGGGTTGACATTTGTGTTCCCTTATGGTCTTCATGACATCTTCTTGCTTTCAGAGTCTCTGATGAGAAATCTGGTGTAATTCTGATAGGTCTACCATTATATGTTACTTTCCCCTTACTGATTTTAATATTCTTTCTTTGTTTAGTACATTTGGTGTTTTAATTATTATGTGACAGGAGGAATTTCTTTTCTGGTCAAATCTATTTGGAGTTCTGTAGGCTTCATGTATGTTCACAGGCATCTCTTTCTTTAGGTTAGGGAAGTTTTCTTCTATGATGTTGTTGAAGACATTTACTGGCCCTTTAAATTGGAAATATTCACTCTCTCCTACACCTATCATCCTTAGGTTTGGTCTTCTCATTTTGTCCTGGATTTTCTTGATGTTTTGGGTCAGGAACTTTATGCATTTTTAATTTTCTTTGACTGTTGTATCAATGCTTTCTATGGCATCTTCTGCATCTGAGATTCTCTCCTCTATCTCTTTTATTCTGTTGTTGATGCTTGGATCTATGACTCCTGACTTCTTTCCTAGGTATTCTATGTCCCAAGTTGTCTTCCTGTGTGATTTCATTATTGTTTCTACTTTCTTCTTTAGATCTTGGATGGCTTTGTTTAATTCCTTCACCTGTTTTGTTGTGTTTTCCCTTAGTTCTTTAAGGGCTTCTCTCTGTTTACTTGTGTTCTTCAAGAGAGAGAAATAACTTCTTTAAGGGAGTTATTTATGTCCTTCTTGAAGCCCTTCATAAAGCCCTCCATCAGCATCATGACCTGTGATTTTAAATCAAAATCTTGCTTTCCTGGTGTGTTGGGGTATCCAGGACTCGCTGTTGTGGGAGAATTGGATTCGGATGTTGCCATATTGCCTTGATTTCTGGTAACAATGTCCCTACGTTTGTCTTTTGCCATCTGGCTATCTCTGGTGTTAGTTGGTCTTGCTGTCACAGGCTGGTGCTTGCCCCTCCTGTGTGCCTGCAGGCCTATCTCAGCAACCCTGGGTGCTCTGCATTCCCCTGGCACAAATTGCTTTGTTGCTGCTGAGTTCCTGGGTACAGATGGAGTCCTGGTGGCATGTGTCTCAAGTGATCCTCTACTCTGGTGATCCCTGCCTACCAATCTGTTATATATTCACAGGAGCAAAGATGGCGGCTGAGACCCACTCTCTTGTAGATATATTTGGGTATGTAGCTCTGTGGCCCCAATTAACTCTGGATGCAGGCTGTGCTAGCTGTCTCCTCTGTGCTGCTGGGTGCATAGTTGGCTTCCTGTGCCACTTGGAGATAGCATGCTGTGGCAGGGGATGTTCTGATCTGAGGCAGAGAGAAAGGAAGCCTCCTGCCAGAGGTCTCTGGACAGGGTCCTCCGATCTGCAGGGCCGGTCTCACCTGTGCAGGCTGCCTCCTCTGTGCTGGCTGATGGGTGTATCACCAAGGATATTTCTTATTGCTACAGATGGAAGCCATGAGAAAAATCACAGACAATCAGAATACAGAATTGTGAAGACAATATCCAAAAAAGTCTGGCATCTAAGGCTCAGGAAACATTGCAGAAGAGAAGGAAGAAATATTTCTGGAACCAGAGAATCAGATGGAATGTTTGCTGTGGGATTAGGCCTCATATTAACATCAGATACTGTGCCAGTATATTTTCATGAAATGGCCATTTTAGCATGAACTGAATAAGGATAACACCAATGACCATGCAAATCAGAAACAGGAAAACCTCACATGGCCTCAAGCCTATACACACACACACACAGACACACACACACACACACTCACACACACACACACACAGACATACACACACACACACACACACACACACACACACACACACAACCGAACCCTACAAGCAATTGAGTAAATTTGTGGGTCAGAAAAATGGTCCTCTAGAGAAGATGGAATAGTCCTCAGACATGGAACAAAATAATTGAAGTTGATTTTCTTTTTGTGAATCTCATGCTTCCAAACAATAAAATGTTCCTGTCAACAGCTTTCCTTCTATGACTATACATAGGTATCAAATATCTTAAAAGTTTTGAACAGTGTCAATAAGACCAGAAGAAAAGTAAGTATATAATTCTTTTTGACAGTTCTCTAAATGAAAAATACATCACTAATCTCTACTAAATATATACCCATGGCAGCTGAGAAACATATGGGCCAGCTAGTACGAAAACTGCAAAGAACCTGCATGCAAGAATACATAGGAGACAGCAGATGCTGGTGAGGATGTAGAGAAAGAGGAACACTCCTGCATTGCTGGTGGGATGGCAAGCTGGTAGATCTACTTTGGAAATCAATCTGTTGCTTCCTCAGAATATTGGAAATTAGTTCTACCTGAAGACCCAGCTATACCACTCTGGGGCATATAACCAAAAGATGTTCCAACGTACAGCAAGGATACATGCTCCACTATGTTTATAGCAGCCTTATTTATAATTGCCAGGAGCTGAAAACAACTAAGATGTCCCTCAACAGAAGAATTGATACAGACAATGTGGTACAGTTACACATGGAGTACTACTCAGCTGTTAAAAAACACTGACTTCATGAAATTCCTAGGCAAATGGATGAAACTAGAAAATATCATCATGAATGAGATAACCCGGTCATAAAAAAACATGCATGATCTGTACTCACTGATAAGTAGATATTAACTGAAAAGCTCAGAATATTCACAATATAACTCACAAACCATAGGGAGCATAAGAAGAAGGAAGACCAAAGTGTAGATGTTTCAATCCTACATGAAGAGGGGACAAAGTACTTACAGGAGGTAGAGGGTGGGTGTGAGAGAGAAAGAGAATAGGGAGGGGACAAAAGAGGAGGCAGGATCAGGTATTTGGAGGGACAGGAGAGAAATATGTAGCAGTAGAGGATGAGGAACTCGGGATAGCCACTAAAAAGTCCCAGACACTAGGGAAACCTGAGGCTCCCAGGCTCAACTGGATTGACTGTGGCTGAAATACCCAACAAAAGGGGGATAGAACCTATAGAGACCATTTCCAGTAGATAGGCATGGTCCCCAGGTGAGGATGAGGCCACCCATCCATCTCCAAATTTTTAACTCAGAAGTCTTCCTGTTCAAAGAAAAAACAGAGAGAAAACATGTAATATAGACTGAAGGAAAGGCCACCCAGAGACTGACCCATCTAGGGATTCATCCCATCTGCAGACATCAAACCCAGACACAACTTCTGATAACAAGCATTTGCTGGAAGGAGCCTGATATGGCTGTCTCCTGAGAGGCTCTGCCAGCACCTGCCTAATACAGATGCAGATACAGTCAACTATCAGACTGAGCCTGGGGATCCAAATGGAAGAGCCAGGGGAAAGACTGAAGGATCTGAAGGGGGTTGCAACCCCATAAGAAGAACAATATCAACTAACAGGACCCCTCAGAGCTCCCAGAGCCTCAACCACCAGCCAAAGAGTATACATGGAGGTATCCATGGCTCCAGCTATATATGTTGCAGAGGATTACCTTATCTGACATCAATGGGAGGGGAAGCTCTTGGTCCTGTGGAGGTTTAATGCCCCAGCGTAGGGAGATGCTAGAGTATTGAAGCTGGAGTGGGTAAATGTGTGGTGGACACCCTCATAGAGGCAAAGGAGAGGAGGGAGAGAGGGGATAAGATGTGAGGGTTTGTGGAAGGGCAACTGGGAAGGGAAATATCATTTGAAATGTAAATGAATAAATGGATTATATAATAATAATAATAATAATAATAATAATAATAATAATAATAAAAGAATAAATAGCAACCACAACAAGGCAGGAATTTGACATACTGAAGTTCAGTAGTTGAACCTACCATGAAACATTAATGATAATATATTCAAATAGAGAGGATCTCAGAGGAGAGGGGATAGGAAAAAGTATAATAAGAATATATTATATGCGAAACTCACATTTTTATTAAAAGAAAATATAATACATATGCACAAATGTGAAGTAATTTAACAATTACTTTTACATAATTTTAATTTATTTTTATACATGAAGCCAAGCTTTGAAACAATCTGTCATTTAGAACAGAAAACTTCTGGAAATATTAAATAGGCATTTAAAAATGGAACACTGTGAATGGAGGCACAAACCAGAAAGTCTCAAAATAGGAAGAATGAGGTAGAAGAATTGCCCATTGGAAATGAAATAATCATGAATCATGTAAGTAAATCACATATCCATATACACAGATACACAGACACACAGATACATACACACAACCTATACAACTATACCTAATTTGTTAGAGAGAAATTCATGTATATGTAAAGTATGTTTTTTATTTTAATTTACAAAGTTGAATACAAAGCACACAGTCCAAATAAAGAAGCTATATCAGTGGAGACAGCTCCAGATGCCTACAAGATGGTATTCAGGAAGAAAGCCAAGTTTGGATTCACAGAAGTTTCTCCATCAACAAAGCCAGACCACAAGTTTAAAGAGGATTTGACATTCCTTTTTTCTGTGCCAAAACTTCTTGGAAAATGCTAGAAAATTTTTATTAAATCCAAGTGTAGTTATTTATTTTTATTCTGTTTCAAAGCATTTGTTTTTTTTCCTTAAAATTACATAGAGAAAAAGGTTTTGTAAATGTACATTTATTTAATTGTAATGTTTTATAATTATGATGGCCAAGATTATTTGCTATCACATATATGTCGAGATTTAGAAATCTATCAGGCTCTGAGGCCATAGAAATATACAAAAAATGTTTTTTATTAATTCCATTTTTCAACATGGCTGAAACACAATCTTAAAATTTCTGTGCAAGCAGATTAAAGCCATAAATCTGAGTTTATCACACCACTTTGGATTAGTCAAGGAAGCAAATGGTCCCTTTTCAATATCTAGACAAGAAATGGAAATGGTGAGCCAGAAAGTGTCCAAAGAGAGATTCAAATAGCAGATTTGCAATCTATGGATCAATGTAATTCTGCAGAAAGAACTAGAAAAATTGTTGCAATGTTCACTTCCTGAGAGACAAAGGAAAGTATGGAGATACTATTTGGATTAGCTGGTCAGACAATAACATTCACTAGACTCCACAGTTCAAAAGAAAAGCCATGTCAGCACATGAAATTATATATTGCATATGGTGCTGCACCAGAGGCATATGCACACCACACTGAAGTGAATACACGAAGGATTTTTTAACTCACTCTCCTTTTGACAGATTTTCTCAGGAAATTTTACATTCTTATCTCTAGGTTCATGAATATCACAGCTACTTTGGCTTGAATAGTCTTCAGAGTATCAGACTGACTCTGTTCTTAGAAATTTGCTCCAAATTGAGCACTGTCAACATTTAAACACATAGAGACAAGCAAAGCAAATGTTCCCTATCAACCTCGAGCAACTGACAGTGAAGCATAAAGTGTGCAATCTTCCTGTTATTTACTTTGCTGAAAAGAGCTTTTCTTCAAAGTCACAAGGGGGAAATCTGACTTCAAATCCCTCTGAAGTGAGTCTACAAAACCTGATGATTTCTTCAGCACAATTCTCCTTTCTATTTTCGTGCATTTGCTCATAGTTCCATTTGCTTAAGACCCACAGTAGAACTACTTGCTATTGATTTATGGCTATACTATGCACAACATATGGTGCAAACAGAAAGACAACAGAAATGTTCATGATAAAAAATTGAGAAGGTGTCAGTCACAAAGTTTCAAACACATAAAACACATAGTGCAGTTTTTACAAGGGTGACACAGCAGACAGTTAAGTACAAGAAAAGAATGAGTCACACAGAGAGACCATGCATCCAAATAAAAGGTGATAAGACTGTGATAGGTCTCCAGTGCAGACTTAGCATGTGTGTAAAGCTGTAAACCAATTCCCTAGATGGCATTGATAAATTAAGTAGGTAAATTACATAGTCTTCAGAAATAGGACAGCAATTGTTTTTATTCATATCAGCAACTCTTTGCTTATTAAAGAAAATATTGATTATAATTATTACATAAAATTCTATTTATATTTTTCAGATTTTAATATTTATGCATCTTGCCATTATAACACCAGTGACCCTATTTACTTATTCTTAATTGAAGTATTTCCTCAACAGTATTATAATATAATAGATAGATGGTACATAACCTGATATTATTAACCAACTTGAGTAATTCAAACATTTTGAAAATAAATGAATTTATCTATCTGTGTCATTCTTAAGGATGTTTATCAAAATCAAGTATTAACCAGATGACATAGAAGAAATTATCTAGTATGAATACATATAGAGAACATAGTACTATCATATAACATGTTTTTGATCTTGCTAAAAGGGAATACAACATCATAATTTTATAATTTAAGTATGAATATATTTCAATAAGATATTACATAAAATCTTCTATTATATAATATAAACTTTAGAATTCACTCCCTTGTTATTAATATAGATGCTTGTGTATTTCATTTGATCAATACTCAGTACAATGAAGAATCATGATTACGGTGTCTTGGAGGATGCATTTTAAATTTATTGCCAGGATTTCTTTAATACATTCATAGTCATGCACTTTTAAGATAAGTCAGAACACAGAAAAGTAGTTGTTTCCTATATAACATATTCTATTCCATTTATATGAAAGTGATCTCAGCATGTCTTTCTCAAGGAATACTTATAGCAAACAGTACACAGGCAATTGCATAAGCACCCCACATAATGATCTTTAGTTTCAGTCAATAATATTTTAAACTCTGGACAGACTTAAGCTTTGAGAAAAGAATCTTTAAATAAATTCACATAAAATCTTTTTGTACATTATTTTTTGCAGAGTGCTGAAGCTCTATGGAGGGGCCTGGAGATTTAACAATGGATACATAATTTGATTTTTGATTTGATAGAACAGTACAAAAAAGTTCAAAAGCAGCTGGTGTTTTACAGTTAATAAGTAGCTAAACTAAGTCTAGAAACAGCAGTCCCCCAAAGAGCAAGACTTGTCCAAGGATGACAATAGAGCTGACTTCAGTAGCAGGAAGTAGATTTGTAAGAAGAGATTAAATCCAAGAGTTCATAATATTGATATTTTATGTTTTGTTAATTTCAGTGAATTCTTTTGGCATTTTGAGTAGTTCGACGTTCTTTTGACTTCTTATGAGTTACTGATTTTAAATTGCAAGCAAGTAATTGCAAAGAATATACCAATATTTCATTGTTATAATATATTGAAGTAATTCATCTTATTGCTATAGGCATTTTTTTGTATGAAATAGAAACTCTTTGTGTTCTTTTTATTTATGAACCTGTGTGTTCAGATTTAAAAAATAAAAGGTTATATTGGCCAAGTCCATGGCACATTATTCATTTACCTTTCACAATTTTGTCATCAAACCAGAAGAGGATCTCACATATACATGTCAGGAAAAGGCTCTAATAAAACATTCTGCCAAATACTAGAAAGTGGAAAGAACAAAAATGTGATGTCACTGATTGTGGATGAACCAGGCATAGATTGAATGTGTCTCCTCCAGATCATGCAGAATGCTAATCTTAATTGTACAAAAAATTACAAAAATAGTGTAAAATTGAATTAAATGACAATTTTACATTTCACTAATAATTTAGTGAATAAAGTCTATTTATGGAGAGAATATTAGGATGTTGTTAATTGACAGTCAAGGAAAAGATAGGAACGGACCCTCTTGCCTTGTTTGTAAGAGATTTTCTTGGTTATGCTAATTAGTTTGAAAAGATCCAGCCTAAAATCGGATTGTGTCTGTCCCTGTAAGAAGTATAAATTCCTTGCTTTTTAGCTTCTAACTCCAGCTATAATATGAAAGCACTTCACTTTTCAGTTTCCTTGAATTTGCTGACAAGAAGAACTATTAGGAACTAAGATATTTATACCACTGTTATTTGTTTTTCAAGGTTTATTATAGCATTAAGAAAACAAACTATGAAAAGGACTTGTAGTGCATATTCAGTAGCAATAGTGACCATTCTATACTTTCTATACTAGTGATGATTACCTGAATATGCACCTTTCTATACTTTCTATACTGGTGATGATTTAGACTCACTATATCTACATACCTACTTATTCACTTGGAAAAGAACTCAATGACAATGAAAGCATTAAGTAAAAGCCCTTGGTAATCCATGCTAATTCTGGGACTAGATGCACATTTCCCTAAGTACTCCTCTCTACCTTCATTTACTCAAGGAGAAATTAAACTCACAGCATTGTTGTAAGGTGTGGGAATGAATATTTTTGAAGGAAAATATTGAAAAATGGGGAATGAATAATTTTGAAGGAAAATTTCTAAAACTTTTATAGTATTTTAAATACTTTATAAAACTACAAATGGACTAAATATGCAAAATTCTGCTCTGAAAGAGCATAAACCTTGGCTAATGATTGCACTTTAAACTTTAGCAGTAGGAACTACAGTGGTGAAATTGTGCCATTACCTAGATGGGCAATTTAAAAGTTGTTTAAAGACTCCTTCTGTGGAAAAGTTCCCAAAAAGAAAAGAAAATTTTGAGCAATTCACATAAAAGAACACTAAATAACACCTATAGGTAAATTAGTAGAGTATGATGCTATTGCTGACATCAAAACACAGACATGTTCAGATGAGATTAAATATGAAGTTTAGATAAAATTTTTCATTAATGTTGATATCTTTTTCAAATTGAAGTATACATATATTCATTTAGTAATTATATAAGTATAGAATAATTATACTTAAAATTATACTTAAAATGATTCTTATTTATATAATTTACTAAATATTTTGTAACTTTTCTGGTTATATATGTATGATACACAGTGTATATAACAAAATAATATATAAGTATATGACTATATATATTTACTTAATTGACTATAATGTATTTTTATTTATTTCTATATTTAAATGGTCTGGAAAAAGGTGTTTGCTTATGTGGCAAAATTTGGAAAATTGTAAATAGCTTTTTGGTAGTTTTTCTTGTAATATTTGATATGTCTTGAAACTTACCTTAAATTTCTGAGAGTATTGGTTTCTACTTTATAAATCCTTATTGATCTGGAGTGAAGATAGAAGTTTGCAGTACTTAAACATGGAAAATATTTTACTTTGAAAAGAAAAAATATCAAACTTTTAAGTTTTAAATTAAATTTTAGAAAATATTAACTTCATTCTTCATGGATGGACTAATGACAATTAAGAGCTAATGGGAGGGAGTGTAATTTTCTTTATAATGTTACCACTTTTAAACTGCCATAATTTCAATAAATAAAGTACCACACACTCTGAGATATAAAAATGCCAACTGATCTCAGAGAGCATTACAAAAAAGTAGATATGAAGATGGGCAGTTTGTTTAAGAACTTTACAAAGTCATCAACTAAGAAAGGCAGGATACTGATAGAGTGAAGAGACCAGTGTGTGAACTCCAGTAAAAGCATGGCTTGTCCTTCTTGTTCTATTTGGCTTTTTATCAGTAAGACATGATCCTATAGTTTTCTACATCTCACCTCTCTCTCTCTCTTGTTTGCTGGCCCTTTTTTCCTCAACACTACATACAACACAGATGTTAGATTAACTCCAAGTTTCATGTTATCTTAATTTTTAAACTTTTTTCCCTGAGTTAATTTACTGTTGATATTTATTTTATTTTATTTAATTTTTATTTTAGGCTAGGAAAACTTGAATGAAGAAACCCAGAATCAAAAGGATAAAAAAAAAATCTCACATTCTCTCCTTTTCCCAGTTCCTATATTTGTTAGTAGTTAATGTTATTTGCAATTAACCTCTTGGCTTTCCGGCATATAATAGTTTGAGTGGCATTTCCTAAAGGTAATGTCAAACACCTTTTGACATGTTTACATTTTTGGAAAAATATATATTCAAATCCTTGTGCATTATTGTCATGAATGCTGGCCATATAGTTCTGAGCCATCACCCTCCATTTCTCTATTATCACTAGACATTTGCCTTAGGCCACACATATATTGTTGTATAGAGCATTTCTGAAATTCAACAATTTCCATTTTGTAAGTAACAACAAAAATTAGTTTTAGAAACCACCTTTCCATCAAATTTCATGCAAAGAATAAAAACGAATTCATAGCAAAATAAATGAATTCTGATGGTGTCAACTTGAATCATTAACTATGCTAAAAGATTAATTGAAAAATAATTAGTGGTAATTCACCCTTTTTAAATCAATGGAAGATAGTTTCACAGAAATATTTGAGTAAGGGAAGAAAAATTTGAATGTGAGATACACTTTTGTTTCAATAAAAACAAACTATCACATATAATACATAACATAGATGTCACATTTATATATATAAAAAGATGCAATATAACCAAATGTCATTCAGGCTTTTGTTAAATTAAAAATGGTAACAAATTTGGATATAGTTAGAGTGCTTCTGTTATTGGATGTTAGGGAAACTTTATTATCAGTATGGTTGTGTTGGAGGGTGGTATGGGTGCTTTACAGACCTAAAAAGCAGCTAAAAGAGTCAGATGCAGA
This sequence comes from Apodemus sylvaticus, assembly GCF_947179515.1. Taxonomy (NCBI): domain Eukaryota; kingdom Metazoa; phylum Chordata; class Mammalia; order Rodentia; family Muridae; genus Apodemus; species Apodemus sylvaticus. Next base: position 15,865,555 of record NC_067486.1, on the reverse strand, counting down.
TATTTACACCCAACCAATTGATAGAAGCTGCTGACCCCTGTGGTTGAATTAAGGAAAAGGAGGAAGAAAGTGAGGAGGAGGGTGACCCTGTAGGAGGACCGCATTCTCAATTAACTTGGACCCCAAAGATCTCTCAGACACTGGATCACCAACCAGGCACCATACACCAGCTGATATGAGGCCCCTACACATATACAGTAGAGGACTACTGGGTCTGAGTTCAGTCAGAGAAGATGCACCTAACCTTCAAGAGACTGGAGGTTCCAGGGAGTTTAGGGTTCAAGTGGGATTGGGAGTGTGTTTGGGAGTGTGTCATGGAGAAAGGAAATGTGGAGAAGGAATTCAATGTGAAACCCTGAGAGATGGGCCAGAAGGGGAATAATAATACCTCAGAACCCAGCTATACCACTCCTGGGCAAAAGATGCTCCAACATATATCAAGGACACATGCTCCACTACATTCATAACAGCCTTATTTGTAATAGCCAGAATCTGGAAAGAACCCAGATTTCTCTTTAAAAAAGGAATATTAAAAAATGTGGTATGTTTATACAATGAAGTACTATTCAGCTACTCAAAACAACTTCATGAAATTCTTAGGCAAATGAATGGAACTAGAAAATATCAGCCTGAGTGAGATAATTCAATCACAAAAGAACACACATGGTATGTATTCATTGTAAATGGATATTAACCCAAAATCTCGGAATACCCAAGATACAACTCACAGATCATATGAAGCTCAAGAAGAAGGAAGAACAAAGTGTGTATGCTTCAGTTTTCCTTAGAAGGGAGAACAAAATACTCACTGGAAGAAATATGGAGAGCAAGTGTGGAGCAGAGACTGAAGAAAAAGGCATCCAGAGACTGACCCACTTGAGGATCCATACCATATTCAGTCATCAAACCCAGTGGATCCCACCAAATCCATTGTGGATGCCAAGAACGCTTGTTGACAGGAGCCTGATATAGGCTGTTTCCTGCCAGTGCCTGATAAATAAAGAGGTAGATACTCACAGCCAATCATTGGACTGAGCACAAATGCCCCAATTGAGGAGTTAGATAAAAGACTGAAGGAACTGGAGGGCTTTGCAGCCCCATAGGAAGAACAACAATATCAACCAACCAGGACCCCCCCCCAGGAGCTCCCAGGGACTAAACCACCACTAAAGAGTACACATGGAGGGACCTAAGGCTCCAGCCACATATGTAGCAGAGGATGGCCTTGTCTGACATCAATGTGCGGAGAAGCCCTTGGTCCTGTGAAGGCTCAATGTCCCAGTGTAGTGGGTGAGCACTCAAAGAAGCAGGAGGAGGAGGAATGGGATGGGAGGTTCCTGGAGGGGAAACAGGGAAAGGGGGTAACTTTTGAAATGTAAAGACATAAAATATTCAAGAAAAAAGAAAAATATAAATGAATAATAATAATAAAAAGAGAATAGGAACTAAAGAGAAAATAATTAGGTCAAGTTCTCAGGAAGATATAATACAGTTCTTTTGTAGTGCTGACTAATATTCACAGTAATTGAAATAAGGAAGGAAGCCTAAAGTTCAAACACTGACTTCTTGTACTAGCACCTGTTTACATAATCATATACCCTCCAATTGATGATGAGAAACTCAGAGAGGCTACATTATTGTGTTTGTATCTTCAACATCTAAAACTGAGATTAAAATTATCTCAACTCTTTAATAACACAGCCAGCCTTAGGTATTTCCTTACAATGGCATGGGATCATACTACTTCAGAGAGAATCTATAAGAGACAATGAAACAGTTAACATGTGTATCATAATTGCTCAACTTATATATTGTCTTCACTTATGTTTTAATTGAAAAATAAAGAATATAGTATATCAACTGACATGTAATTGTTTTGCAGTGGGTCAGAGGTACTCTTTGATATTTACAACATACACATATTTATGTGAAGCAGAAATGCTAAAAAAAACTCTATTTTCATTTGCATATGTCATTTTGGGGTACATTCATGTTTCTTATTTGACCCTAAGAAATCTACCAAAAATGTATGTGCATCTTGCTGGCTCTTGTTTGAAGTAAGAATTAAAATAAGCTATTATACAGATGGTATAAGTCATTTTATGATTTTACTTCTTACGATCACCCAACAACGATTTTTAAATTGTCGTGAAGCACAGACAGAGAGATGAAGAGAGAGACATATGGTGGGAATTGGAAGGCGAATGGGATGAGTATGGGCATATTGTATACAGGTTTGAAATTCTCAGGGATAAAGAAAAAACTTAAAATTAAAGGATGCATTCTCATGCTAGGAACTGGGGGCAGGAATCTCATTGCACCAGGCAAAAAATTGGTATGCAAGTAGCTTTCAGAAAGCACGTTGAAGCAAACAAGTGCTGTTGCATGCAAAAATGAAGATACTAAATGAAGCATTTATTGGACTCAAGATTAAGTACAAAAGCAAAAGGCATGAGAATATTTTATCTATATGTTTGAAGGTAATCATATAGAAAGGAGGGAGCAAGGAGGACTTTGGGCAGAGTCCAGGTGTAATGCAACTCTAGTTACATTCTCACCTGACCTGATTGCACACAAACCTATTATGGAGTTTTTAGAGCATCAGAAATCCATGAAATTGCAAAAATTATCCAGACAGAAATGAACTGTTTCCTGCTTAACATCCTGGGAGTAGGCTCACTGGACAAAGTACATCATCTCCTTATTCCTCACGTAAATGTTTTCCATAAATCCTCAAAAAGCCCATAGAACAGCAGTTTAATGCAACCCCATTTTCTTAGTTAAAGTCTGCGACTCAGGATCTCTGCGTAGTTTCTCTCTGGAGCACCTACCTCTAATCCTAAATCCTGAAATAACAAAACTAAATATTAAACTACTTCTCTCAGTACTCCTGAAAATTATGCTTTGAATTCATGAAACAAGAACTCAGCACTACAGACTCAGTAAGAACTGTGTTGCTCTGGGATTCTAGAGCCCTGACTGCTGAGTTAATGCCCTCTTGAAGCTGACAGTTCGGTGTTGCAGCTATGGATCCCTATTTTTCTTGCATCACCTAGATTTCCCTTCAAAACCTGAATTACAAATCACCACTTAGTTTTATGAACTATTATGGAGAGGGAAGGTTGCCCTGAGAGAGCATATGTGCACTTCGATATGGGAATGGTCATGCTGAGAATCCCCAAGATCTCAGAAAAATCCACAGTAAAAATGAGAGTAATGAGGGATACACATCATCGACGAGTCAACGTGAAACATGTTTGTTATAAGTCAGTACAAGAGACTTTCTCTGATGGACTAGGTACAATTCCTGAGACTGTTCTTGGGACAACCTTGTGTGTTCCTAAGAGCCTGAGTGACACTCTCAGAGTACATATATGCCTAAGAGTCTCTGTGCCTCAGTAAAAAGGTAACAACACAATGTGCTTGGTTCAACCTTTGTTTTAGGTGGTATTGCTTTTGTCACAGAATGCATCTGTGGAGGGTTAGAAATAAAAGCACCATCTTGTCTGCAGATAATTTGTATTTCTCACATGATATTTTCTAATGTTTTTTTCTACAACAGCTTACTGTGATAAAATACCCTGACAAAAAGCAACTTAAGTGAGAGATGGCTTCTTTTAGCTCATAATTCCAGGCAACAGTCGATCACAGGGATGTCAAGTAAACAGGTACATAAATAAATCAGTCTGTTATATCACATCCAAAGCAAAATCAGAGAGAAATCAATGCATGCTTGCTGCTGGCCTTCCTGTTTGTGGGTTTTGTTGTTGTTGTTGTTGTTTTGTTGTTGTTGTTTTTTCAATTTCTCCATTCTCCTCTAGTTAGAATCAGGTCCACAGCTAAAGAAATGGTGTTTCCCAGAATTGACAGTTTCTTATTTCATCAGTGAACTTAATTAAGATCATCCTCCAGTCATGTCCACAAGCTAAGACAATGTAGACACTCTCCGAGTGACTGTCTGCTCAGGTCATTCTAAGACAGAATGACAAAGCTTAAACATAGTAGCCATCAATTGATTTCCAGGATCAAAACAGAATATGTAATGTTTAACTAGAGAATTTTATTTAAAACAGCATATGCTATATGACATTTTTTAAATTCAGATTTCATTTTAGATAGTGTCTTTGTTGAGGTTTCATCGCTGTGAAGGGACACTATGACCAAGGTAATTTATATAAAGGACATTTAATAGGGTCTGACTTACAGGTTCAGAGGATCAGTCCATTATCATCAAGGCAGCAAGGATGGCAGTGATCAAGCTGGCAGACATGAGGCTAGAGAAGCTAAGAGCTCTGTATCTTATTAGAAGGCAAAGACTGTCTCCCACATGGCTACGAGGAGGGTCTCAAAGCTCACCCCAACCATGATACACTTCCCCAACAAGGACCCCTTGGTCAAGTGTATTCAAACATCCCCAGATATGTACACTTATTATTGACAAAACTTACCTGCACTATTCTGTCCTTTTTAAAAAGTCTCTTCAACTTCATAATCATTTAAAAATACTTTACTTGCACAAGTTTTAATAGTATAAATTATCCTGTTTCCCTCGTTGACTGTTTCTGCCTGTAACTTCTCTGTTTCTTTTGGTTCCTAAGTGTTCAAATATCCAAATTTTCATTCATTTCAAATGTTTTCATCACACATAGATTTCAGCACAATTTACCTTAAAGTTCTGAAAGCAATAAGTGCAAATCTTTAAGGGATAATTGCCCTTTATTTTGTGTGTTTTTAAATATATCACACACACACACACACACACACACACACATATATATATATGTAAACTATCTAAAAACAATCTGCTGAGTCCATTTTCTGTTTGTACATATACATTTCAAGGCTGGCCACTGTCTCTCTAAAAAGAAAAAAAAAATCACTAACCTTTCTTGCGTAGTCCTAGTGTTTAAATAGCGCAATATTTTTCACTGTACTCATATTTAAGCTAGCATTTTATGAGTAAATATTGACTCTTAGTATTTTCTCATAGTATTTTCCTTGAATGCCCCCTTATTTTATTTGTCTTTAGAGCTATGCATTGTGATACTGCCATTCAATTTTCCTGGTGTGTGTCCATGGGAAAGGTGTTTTTCAAATCTCATAAAAGGAACCTACTTATCTTGATTATTATCGGGGAATAATTTTTCTCTTCAAATGTTCTTATAAGTTGTATTCTGGTTGGATTTCTCTGATCATGAATGCTTTTAATCTTATTTCATAGCATAGCACAGTGCCTTTGGAATGATGGCCATTTTTAGTATGTTAGTCTTATGAATCCATGAGCATGCAAGATCTCTAGTTCTTACATAGAGATAGATTTGGATATGAATATATCTAGTATATCCATATAGATATCTTCTCCCAGTATATTCAATTTCTTTCGAGGAAGTTCTCATCCTATAAGTCATTCTCTTGCTTGTTTAGCTACACCAAGATATTTTCCATCATTTGTGGCTGTTGGGAAGAGTGCTGTTTTCCTTATCACTTTTATACCTGTCACTCATTTTGTTCTTATTGATTTCAGATATAATGAAACAAAAAACATGTCTCTACACCTTAAATTTATAAAGAAATTTTTATCATTGCTAATATTTGTCAATACATATAATGATCGCAGTGAAGTTTAGAAATTTTTGCCGTAAGGAAAAGCTCAGTAAAATTGTATTAGCACATTTGATGGTTATGCATAAAAATGGGAAAATTGATTATGTATACTTTCTATTATCACACATCCATATAAATATAATTAAGCTCTTATTTAGACGTGAGTAGGAATGCATTTGTGTCTTCCCTTTGGGTTTTAACTGGGTGCTAATGCTGTGAACCATATGTACATATTTATAAATAGCAAATGTTAACTGACTTGCTTTGCAGAAAGTATTGCTATAATCTTAAGCATAATTTTTATTAGTTCAGGCTCATTATCCTAATGATTTAAAAAAGAAGAGTATTATTACTCTAAAACCGCATACTGATAAAATCAAAAATTTTAAGAACTACTAGTATTAGATGATGGTGTGGCTTCCTCATGCCCCCCACACACACACAGAATAAATTTAATTTGCTTAAATTGCTTTCTAGTTTGTTGTATGTAATGCATGAGTGGCTGTGTTTCTGATACTCATGAAAATAATTAAATAAGACTATTACGAGAAGGTTGTGTCTGCTTGACATTATCTATATTTTGGTTTGAAAGAAAAATTATATAAATTAAGTTCATTAAGATAAAGACATTTAGTCAGACATGGGGTCACACTCTATTAATAGAAGTTCTGTGGCATACAGGACTAAGTCTTATTGCCATCTTTCTCGGTATAAGAAGATCCTATCTCAATATAAATGGGTAAGAATGAAGCTCAAAAAGAAAATGTGTGCATACAATTTAATCAATTTAAAATGTGTGATTTTAAAATAAATCTGTATATTATTTATGATCTTAGTGTGTGTTAAAGGTTTTTGCAAGTTTTACTGGCTGGTTTTGTGTGTCAACTTGACACAAGCTGGAGTTATCACAGAAAAATGAACTTCAGTTGAGAAAATGCCCCCGTGAAGTCCAGCTTAAGGCATTTTCTCAATTAGTGATCAAAGGTGGGATGGTCTCTTGTGGGTGGTGCCATCCCTGGCCTGGTAGTCTTGGATTCTGCAAGAAAGCAAGCTGAGCAAGGCAGAGGAAGCAAGCCAGTAAGAAGCATCCCTCCATGTCCTCTGTATAAGCTCCTGCTTCCTGACCTGCCTGAGTTCTAGTCCTAAATTTTTTTAGTGATGGACATCAATGTAGAAATGTGAGCTGAAAAAACCCTTTCACACTCAACTTGCCTCTTGGTCATGATTTTTGTGCAGGAATAGGAATCCTGACTAAGACACAATGCTGGAGAAATATGCAATATTTGTGCATAGTATTGATTTTTCCTAATCTTCTGATTTTTTCCCAAACATTAATAGAAACCTTTATGAAAAATTCATGAACTTAGAGTGTTCATAACTATATGAGTGGGGGTTTCAATGTGTGGTATTTATTTGATTTATAATGCCATTTAGTTTTGACTTTTCTTTGCTAATTTTTAGTCTTGATGTATGTTGAAGCCAACCACAATTGTTATACTGATGTACATCTAGTTTTATGGTGATGTACATGTTAGAAATTTTGATCCTTTCTCTTAGATATACATTTGTTTGTTTTATGTTCATGACTGGTTTATATCCAGTTATATATGTGCAGGTAGTACGTACTGAACTCCCTCAGAGGTAAGATCAGTATGTCAGATAACCTAGAATTAGAAACATATAGAGTTTTCAACTACTATGTGCATGCAGGGAACTGAATTCTAGGTTTTGAACAATAGCAGAGCTTGCTTTTAACTACTGGCCCATCTCTTCACCAAATATTAAGAACTACACTTCATTAAGAACTGCACTTGCATTTTATCTAAATAACACTGCCATCCATCCCACACCAAGCCTTCCCTATTCTGCACAATTTCCTTTCCCTCAAAGTTTTATGTGCACTTTATTATTTTAGACTCATTCAATTCTCCTACTGCTGCATTTATATGGATTTACATAAGAGCATCTACTGAAACATGAGAAACCAACATAGGCTGAATTAAAAAACAAACAAACAAAACCCCAACTCTCTAGATACAGGCAGCTATCAATTCCCTACTCAACTAGGTACAGACAGATATTTATGACCCTCTACTTCACCCATGCTTGGGTTTGCATGTAGTCCCAAACCCTTTGAATTCATGTGCTCAACAGTGTTATTATGTTTAAGGAATACAGATTGATAAAGACATATACCACCTTGGATTCACATTATCTTTCAGTATCATACAGTTGATTTCTGACCCTGTTGATATAGGTAGCAATACAGCTGTATTTAGAGATGAGTACTCTACAATTTCATATTTTCTGTATATTTTAAGGTCAAATCTCTACAGTAATAATTATCTGTCCTGTTGAATAAGATCTTTGATGGGGGCTGAGAGATTCACACTATGTGTCTAGTAATAAGTCATTAGCACTCTTTCCATTTATTAGAATAATAGTATGGGCTTCTCCACTAGACTCTATGACCTCTCCAAATAACTTTTTGCTCCATATAATTGGACTAGTCACAATGTCCATCTCCTGTAGTAAAATTTAAATATCACCTGTAAGTTTTTGTTTACTTCATTAGCATTCATATCATTACCATACTAATTGGTATATCCCCAGACATCAGTTGTCAAAGCAGCTAGCTGTGATCACAATAAAATAATTCTGCTCACTATTTTTCTCCCACAGTAGCTGGCATAATATATTACAGCTAGGTTTCCCCAAGTGGCATGACTTTAGTGTGTGGTGTCCTCAGCAATAGTTTTTTTTTCATATTTTTTATTTGATATATTTTTATTTACATTTCAAATGATTTCCCCTTCTCTGGCCCCCCACTCCCTGAAAGTCCCATAAGCCCTCTTCCTTCCCCCTGTTCTCCCATCCACCCCTTCCCACTTCCCTGTTCTGGTTTTGCCCTATACTTCTACACTGAGTCTTTCGCAACCAGGAATAATAGTGATAACCTACCTTCTTTAGCATTCACCACAACAACAACTGAGAAGTGGGTTTTCCACACTATGTACAGAGGCTTGATTTGCTAATATCTGGTGAGAGTAGAATGAGTGATTCCATTTTTAGAGAGTAACTCCTACAGTGGTAGGTTTACATCCACAGGGAGAAATTTTAAAGCTCTTTAGTTTTTATTATTTGTTCCATAATCTCTTTTTTAATGCCATCACCAAGCCAAACACATTCAACCCTTTCTTTCCCATTATTAGTCTCTCCCTCCATACCACCTGTATTCTGGTCCCTTTCCCACACAATTCCATTTTCACCAAGCAGTGTGGATATCTATTGGTACACTAATTTAGACACACATATGTAGAGAATCAAATCTAGCATTCATCTACAAAAAAGAACATTTATGTTGAACTTCATTTGGTCTTAGTTGCATTTATTCAAAATGGTTATTTACATTGAAAATATTTTTTTTCAAATTTCCTTACTTATTGTTCAGTATTGAACAATATTCCAATGTGTATATGCTTATTATTGAATAATCATTCATTATGCATGTTTATTATTGATAAAAGTCTACTGTGTATAAGTCACTATATCATTATCCAGTCATTATTTTTTGGACTTCTAAATTTCTTCTATTGCATGACTATTATGGAGGGAGCCAAAGATGTTAATGAGCACGTATTAGTATAATTTCTGAATTAGGATATAAAACTTTTCAGAAATATGATAAAGGATGCATAGCATCATAGGTATGTTTACATTTCGTTGAAGAACTTACACATTAATTTTTATGGATCAATGACTGGTCCAACTTGGGATCTATTGCATGGTCAAGAACTGATACCTGACACTATTAATGATACACTGTGATATGTAGGAGACCACTGGAATCAGATATGGCTTTCTCAGGCCTGAGCAGGGTCAAGGTGGGGGCATTAGTCACAGGAAGTGGTCTGGTCAGTCTGGAACTGTTGCTATTGACTTTTCCCTCAGCTCTTGGTGAGAGAGTGTGCTGACCTATACTTTAGATTAGATTCCTTGTGAAGGTCAGTTTGTTTAGCTTTGTTGGTTACTTATCACATTCTGTTTTACTTTTTGCTGCCAAATGCTTTACCATATAAAGGCTATATGAACCTACATTAAACAAGACTTGATCAGAATCCTGTCTTGTCTCCATTTCTCGGGTCTCTTGCTCCTAGGTCCCCATTCCACCCCTCAGGAACTTCTTTAAGAATCTGCAGGCAGGTTCAGTGATGCATGCAGGACAGGAACTTAGCATAACTATAGTCTGAGAGACTCTACCCTGCAGCTGGAACAGATGCACAGACCCTAAGCCAAACATTAGTTAGAGCTCAGGGAGTCTTATGAAGAAGGCTTAGGGGAAGACTTGAGAGATCTGGAGGAGATCCTCCACAAGAAGACCAAAAGACAACTAAACCCTTGCAGGCTCCCAGACACTGAACAGCCAAAGAGCAAGCATGAGATAGACCTAGGTCATATATAGATATAGATATAGATATAGATATAGATAGAGATAGAGATAGAGATAGAGATAGAGATAGAGATATGGAGATTAGAGATAGAGATAGAGATAGAGATGATAGAGATAGAGATATGTATCTAGATATAGATATATAGATATATAGATATATAGATATATCAGATGTGGAGCTATGTCTTCATATAAGTCCCTCAACAATTATGGTGGGGGATTTTCATGACTCTGTTATGTGTTTGTGGATCCTGTTCCTCTAACTGAGAAATGCTTTGTCTGGCCTCATCTGGTGAGGATGTGTGTAGTGTTGTGAATTTACAAATGAGTGGTCTATCAGAAGATACTATTTTACTACAGTCCTCCCTAACTCCCAGATTTCATAATCTTTCTGACTTTTACAATCTTCTCACTTGGTTACTGAACCTTGAGATGGCAATGATATGAAGCTGCTGTCTCATTTGTGGATGAACACTCATTTGCTATTTATTTTCTGTACTGTGACCAGGTTTTAGCTTAAATGGAAAAATATATTTTATAGTTAGTTGATATTACACAGCTTAATCCTAGAATTCTGAAAGTAGGACCATGTGAACCAGAAGTTCAAGGTAGTCTTTGGTACATAGGGAATTGCAGGATAGTCTGAAATACATAAATTCCTTTTGCAATATATATATATTTTCAGTCTATTTTTCTTATTGAAGAGAAGCTTTCTCTGAAACCATTAGGGAAGACAGATCCCAAGAATCCAAACATGATAAACAATAGGTTTGCTCAGAAATGTATACTACATTGACTTATCTTTTAGTTTTCATTTCTCCATCTTCTAATGCAACTGCTATCACATTTTACAGCTTGTACCCTCTTTCCTCTCTCCCTCTGTCTATTGATCTCTCTCTCTCTCTCTCTCTCTCTCTCTCTCTCTCTCTCTCTCTCTCTCTCTCCTAACACACACACACACACACACACACTTTTTCTCTCATCTATCTATCTATCTATCTATCTATCTATCTATCTATCTATCTATCTATCATATCTGACAGTAAATGTAGAGAGTGTCCTTTTTTCTTTTTTTATTCAATATATTCTTTATTTACATTTCAAATGATTTCCCTTTTCCTGGTTCCCCACTCCCCGAAAGTCCCATAAGCTTTCTTCCCTCCACCTGTTCCCCCATCTACTCTTTCCCACTTCCCTGTTCTGGTATTGCCCTACACTGCTGCACTGAACCTTTCCAGAACCAGGGGCCATTCCTTCCTTCTTCTTGGACATCCTTTGATATGTGGATTATTTTCCCCATAAACTAAGTTTCCAAATTTCTTGACTTCCACTCTCTATACTAGAAACAAAATAATCCTTACCTTGACTTTAACTCTCTTGAACAGACACAGCTCATAGTCATTGTATTCTTTCTGAAGTTCCATTACTTTTTTTAAACTCTTAGAACTAATATTTGCAGGTACTAATGACATAAGATTTTGTCACTCATTCTACTGTCTTCCAGTACTTTCTAATTATATCTTACATTGGTGTATCTAGATAAGACTCTACATTGTAATCAATCCTGACTTCATACTTATGGTCTCTTAGCCTCTTCCTGCCTCCAGCATCTGAGGGAAAGGATTACAAGCTTATCACTCTTCCATTCAGTGAGTTTATTTTCTTTTTAGTTTATAGTAGGTCTGTTTATGTCTGAGGGAAAGTTTTTCATCATATGCATAAATATAATATATGTATCAAAATTACCAATTTTTTGTATTAATAAATTTGTGACCATCTCTCAGATATCAATGGCACAGCTAAAAAAAATATTGACTTATCTATCTAGACAATTATCCAGAAGAAAAGCCAATTGGCATTATGTAAATTCACATGTGTACATAAAATATAATCTCCAATGTCTTCCATGGGCCTATTACTCACCACTAGGGAAAATAAAGTACACTTTCAAGTGGAATGAAAAAATACAGTTAAATTCCATTAAATAAAATACAGAGAATAATACAAAATTATATCAAAATATTTTAAGACACTGGATTCTGTTTATCAACACTATGAATTTCCATTAATTCACAAAGATTGTAGTGTTGAGGATACATGAGATTTTTCCACTGTCTTTCAATTTATTATGCTTCTCTTCTAATAATTATCCAATGATCTAGATATTATAAATTTGCATATATATAAACAATTAGTCTGTATTATTTATTGTATTTAATGTATTAGTATATGTAAATATATATTTACATATGTGTGAATATATTCATATAATCCTAAATACATGTATAATTTAATAAATGCAAATATGCATATTATAATGTGTAAAAATGAACTATGTATATATGAAATATGGTATTACTTTATTATACAATCATTGTAATATGGCTTTATATTTTAGAAAATAATATTTTACTCATCAGATTTAAGTCCAGCATGAACTGGACAATAATGTTAGATATTAAGGCTGTCTTTCAAATATTTAAATTTTTTAAGAATTGAATTCCAAAACATTTCAGCACCTTACTCTTGAATTTGTTGGCGTTCTAACTCCTGTCCCTACTTTCTGAATGAAAACAGGCATGATGATTGCTTATAAAGTTCATTTAGGGAACTGGTTAAATCAGAAATGTGACCCACTCAGGAGCTCAGTGCCTGTGCGTGCTGGACAAACATCTGTCATAATGAGTGAGCAGGTGAATCATGAGAAATGATTGTGGAGTATTCTGTATCCCAGAGTGTGTGCTGTGGGTAGGAGTATTTTGTCAAATGTTTAAACAATTACAGTTTTGCATATGAAAGTTGAGTGTGCGGTTTATGTGTAATATCTGCCAGTTCACTCATTACCAAAGAGAAAGTCATGGTTACCACCATGATCATTTTGGAATGAAACTCTAGGGTTTCCTGGTGATGGCTCAAATATACTTTACTTTCACACATTATAAAATAGCCAAAAAAATTACATTTTTTTATATTCTATATTTTTATTTTCTATATTCTTTGTTTAAAATCCAAAAGCTTTCCCCTTTCCCAGTTCCCCCCTCCCCATATGTTCCATAAGTCCTCTTTTCTCCATCCATTCTCCTATCTTTCCCCCTCCCCTTTGTCTGCCCTGGTACTCCCCTACAATGCTGGATCAAGCCTTTCCAGGATTAGGGCCCTCTTCTCTCTTCTTCATGGGAATCATTTGATATGCTAATTGTATCTTCAGTATTCAGAGCTTCAGGGCTAATTAATATCCACTTATCAATGATTGCATTCCATGTGTATTCTTTGGGACTGGGTTACCTCGCTTAGGATGATATTTTCCAGTTCAATCCATTTGCCTAAAAAATTCGGAAAATTACATTTTTATATTCCTTTTAATGCCTCTTTCACTTTGGAAATCAGTCTGGTGGTTCCTCAGAAATCTGGGCATGACACTTCCGGAGGACCCTACTATACCACTCCGGGGCATATACCCAGAGGATTTCACAGCGTGTAATAAGGATACATGTTCTACTATGTTTATAGCAGCCCTGTTTGTAATAGAAGCTGGAAAGAACACAGGTGTCCCTCAATGGAGGAATGGATACAAAAAATGTGGTATATATACACAATGGAGTACTATTCAGACATTAGAAACAATGAATTCATGAAATTCTTAGACAAAACGATGGAGCTGGAGAACATCATACTAAGTGAGGCAACCCAGTCTCAAAAGATCAGTCGTGGTCACTGATAAGTGGATATTAGCCTAGAAACTTGGAATACCCAAGACATAATCCACATATCAAATGATGTGCAAGAAGAATGGAGGAGTGGCCCCTGGTTCTGGAAAGGCTCAGTGCAGCAGTATAGGGGATTACCAGAACAGGAAAGTGGGAAGGGGTGGATGGGGAAACGGGGAGGGAAGAGGGCTTATGGGACTTTCGGGGAGGGAGAGCCAGAAAGGGGGAAATCATTTGAAATGTAAATAAAGATATATTGAATAAATAAAAAAATAAACCTATAGCATTCTAATGTAAACTACAAAGCAATAAAAGGCATACTGGATGCATTTATATTAATATTTTGTAACTTAACTGATTATTAAGTTCAATCATCTCATATCAGAATTAATGATCAAACACTGCCATCTCCTGTTTTTCTAAAAACAATTTTTTATTAATATTGAATGTTTCTGTAGCACATAAATTTTAAGATGTGGGAATAAATGGATACATCCCTTCTTTAGGATCCTCCTCAAAGTTATGTGATAATCCAATATCTTAATATAATCTGTTGCCATTATGATTTCAAAGATATTATAGAACCATTAAACCTTGATGTAAAACACTTTTAAACTGCTCATTTCATAATTATAGAAATGTTAGTGAATACCATTGTTTATCAATTATAATAAAATAATAAAATGATTAATTCTAATTCCAATAATTACCTACACATGGTCTCTTCTCTTCATCATGATCAATTATTAACATATATAAATAGAAATTTTCATCATTAATATCTTTCTGAATGTCCTGAGATGGGTAAGCCCTTGACAGATCATTGGATGAAGCTATGGAATTGAAAGCTGAGTCCTAGTGGGGACACTATTGATATGCTAGAAATGTGGGATGTCTGGTAAGCTGAGCTGCATACAGAGGGCAAGAGAGATTGCATCTTCAGATAGCAAAACTGGAAGTCCCAAATTACTCAAGACCTTGACATTGTAAATGAAACTGCAAATGGCTGTTTCCCTGTAGAATGTTGATCCTGCTTTGGTACAGTATTTTCTCATTATATCACTAGTCTCTTTTTTTCCATGGTAATGCATATCTTGTGACATTATATATTAGAATTACTTAATTCTTTTACAAAGGTGAGTTATAATTTAGAGACTTTCTCAAGTCTCAGGAAGTCTTGAGTTTTAAACAATGAAACTCAAAACTGAAACTGGAAGGTTTTGAAATTTTATTAAAAATATACTTGAAATTTTATGAATTATTATTATTATCGCCATTATTATCATCTCATATTTTACATTTAAACTGCAGTTTCCCCTCACTCCATGCAAACTTATATATATATATATATATATATATATATATATATATATATATATTCTATATTCTTTGTTTGCAGTGCAAATTCTTTCCCCTCTCCTGGCTCCACCCTCCCCATATGTCCCATAAGTCTTCTTATCTCCATCCATTCTCCAATCATTCCCCCTCCCTGTTCTCTGTCCTGGTACTCCCCTACAATGCTGGATCAAGCCTTTCCAGGATCAGGGCCCTCTTCTTCCTTCTTCATGGGAATCATTTGATATGCTAATTATGTCTTCAGTATTTATAGATTCTGGGCTAATTAATATCAACTTATCAGTGATTGCATTCCATGTGTATTCTTTTTTGATTTGGTTACCTCGCTTACTATGATATTTTCCAGTTCTAACCATTTGCCTAAAAATTTCAGGAATTCATTGTTTTTAATTGCTGACTAGTATTCCATTGTGTAAATATACCACATTTTCTGTATCCATGCCTCCACTGAGGGACATCTGGGTTCTTTCCAGCTTCTGGCTATTATAAATAGGACTGCTATGAACATAGTGGAGCATGTGTCTTTATTGTATGCTGGGGAATCCTCTGGGTATATGCCCAGGAGAGGTATAGCAGGGTCCTTGGGAAGTGTCATGTCCAGTTTTCTGAGGAACCGCCAGACTAATTTCCAGAGTGGTTGTATCATCTTACAATCCTACCAGCAGTGGAGGAGTGTTCCTCTTTCTCCACATCCTCATCAACACCTGCTGTCTCCTGAGTTTTTAAACTTAGCCATTCTGACTGGTGTGAGGTGAAATCTCATGGTTGTTTTGATTTGCATTTCCCTAATGACTAATGATGTTGAGCATTTCTTAAGGTGCTTCTTGGCCATCTGAATTTCTTCAGGTAAAAATTCTTTGTATAGATCTGTACCCCATTTTTAATAGGGTTATTTGGTTCCCTGGGGTCTAACTTCTTGAGTTCTTTAGTGAAGATCTTTTCCCAGTTTGTTGGTTGCAGTTTTGTCCTTTTGATAGTGTCCTTAGGCTTACAGAAACTTTGTAATTTTATGAGATCCCATTTGTCAATTCTTGATCTTAGAGCATAAGCTATTGCTGTTCTTCTGTTCATGAACTTTTCCCCTGTGCCCATGTCCTCAAGGGTTTTCCCCAGTTTCTTTTCTATTAGTTTCAGTGTGTCTGGCTTTACAAGGAGGTCCTAATTAAATCAGGACCAAATAGATCATCTAAACAGTCCTATAACACTTAAAGAAATGAAAGGGGTCATAGAAATTCTCCCAACCAAAAAAAAAGCACTGGACCAGATGGCTTCAGTGCAGAATTCTATCAGACCTTCAAAGAAGACTTAACACTGTTAAGACTTCAAACTGTTCCACAAAATAGAAATAGAAGGAACACTACCCAACTCATTCTACAAAGCCACAATAATGCTGATACCAAAACCACGCAAAAATCCAACAAAGAAAGACAACTTCAGGCCAATTTCCCTTATGAATATTGATGAAAAAATACTAAATAAAATTCTTGCCCACAGAATCCAAGAACATGTCAAAACAGTCATCCACCATGATCAAGTGTGCTTCTTCCCAGGAATTCAGGGATGGTTCAATATAAGGAAATAGATCAATGATAACCACTACATAAACAAACTCAAAGAAAATAATCATATGATCATTTCATTAGATGCTTAAAAATCATTTGACAAAATTCAGCATCCTTTCATCTTAAAAGTCTTGGAAAAAACAGGAATTCAAGGCCCATACCTAAACATAGTTAAAGCAATATACAGCAAACCGGTAGCCAACATCAAACTAAATGGAGAGAAAGTTGAAGCAATCCCACTAAAATCAGGGTCTAGACAAGGCTGCCCTCTCTCTCCATATCTTTTCAATATAGTACTTGAAATTCTAGCTAGACAACATAAGGAGGTCAAAAGGATACAAATTGGAAAGGAAGAAGTCAAATTATGACTATTTGCTGATGATATGATAGTATACTTAAGTGACCCAAAAAACTCCACCAGAAAACTCCTACAGCTGATAAACAACTTCAACAAAGTGGCAGGTTATAAAATCAACTCAAGCAAATCAGTTGCCTTCCTATACTCAAAGGATAAGCAAGCTGAGAAAAAATTTAGAGAAATGACATCCTTCACAATAGCCACAAACAATATAAAGTATCTTGGTGTGACTCTAACCAAACAAGTGAAGGATCTATACAAGAACTTCAGGTCTCTGAAGAAGGAAATTGAAGAAGACCTCAGAAAATGGAAAAATCTCCCATGTGCATGGATTATCAGGATTAATATAGTTAAAATGGCCATCTTTCCAAAAGCAATATACAAATTCAATGCAATCCCCATCAAAATCACAACTCATTTCTTCACAGAGTTAGAAAAAGCAATTCTGAAATTCATCTGGAATAACAAAAAACCCAGGATAGCTAACACTATTCTCAACAGTAAAAGAACTTCTGGGGGAATCAGTATCCCAGACCTCAAGCAATACTACAGAGCAATAGTGTTAAAAACTGCATGGTATTGGCACAGTGACAGGCAAGTTGACCAATGGAATAGAATTGAAGACCCAGGAATGAACCACACACCTATGGTCACTTGATCTTCAACAAAGGAGCAGAAAACATCCAGTGGAAAAAAGATAGCCTTTTCAACAAATGGTGCTGGTTCAACTGTAGGTCAGCATGCAGAAGAATGCGAATTGATCCATTCTTATCTCTTTGTACTAAGCTCACCTCCAAGCAAACTTTTCAGTTGTGAAAAAGCTAAATGCTTTTTTCATTGTGGCATAGCCATTGTGATGGTTTGTATATGATTGGCCCAGGAACTGACCCTATTAGGAGATGAGGCCTTGTTTAAATAGGTGTGTCACTGTGTGTGTGGGCTTAAGACCCTCACCCTATTTGCCTGGATGTGAGTCTTCCACTAGCAGCCTTCAGATGAAGATGTAGAGCTCTCAGCTCTTCCTACACTGTATCTGCCTGGATGCTGCCATGTTTCTGCCTTGATGACAATGCACTGAACCTCTGAGCCTCTAAACCAATCCCAATCAAATGCTGTCTTTTATAAATCTTGCATTGGTCATGGTGTCTGTTCACAGCAGTGAAACCCTAACTAAGACAGAAGTTGGTAACAGGGACTGGGGTATTGCTGTGATAAGCATGACTATGTTTTGTTTGGAAGAATGTAGATTTTGTGACTTTGGATTTGGAAAGCCATGAAATGCTTTAAGTGGGGCTTAATGGGCCGGCCTAGTAGGAATATTGAAGACAGTGGTATTGAGGGTCATTTGAACTGTGTAGACATGATGGACCAAGAGGTTTCAGTGGAGAAGAACTTTAATATGTGGCTGATAGACTGTTTTTGTGATGTTTTTGTGAAGAACATGGCTGCTTTTTGCCATTGCCTGAAGAGAAGGCCTAGGGCTAAGGTAAAGAGACTTATATTAATTGCATCTGCAAAGGAAGTCTCAAAGAGGCCCAACAAAGACTTTGTTCTCTGGTTAAGTCTGATGACAAGAATTTTGAACAAACATAGCAAGATGAGAAAGGAAAAGTACAAAATATATAGTTTGAGTATTAAAAGTACTCCAGGAAGTAAAATGGAGCTGAATTCAAGGAAATTAAATTGAATTAAGGGAGTGGTGACCTTGGGGCAAGATTCCCCCCAGCTAAATTTAGGTTCAGGCATGATAGTACAAGCCTATAATCCCAGAAGGCAAAGATAAGCAGATCTCTGAGTTCAAGGCCAGTCTAGAACAGAGCAAATTCTAGGTTAAGAAAAATTTAAATCCAGGCTTGGTAGTCCACACCTTTACTCCCAGTGCTTAGGAGACAGGCATGTAGATCTCTTGAGTTCAAAGTCAGGCTATGGAGAAAGATCCAGGGCAACCAACTTAGGCAGTGAAGGAGCTGGAAAAAAGGAAGTGATAATGTGATAATGTAATAGAACAAGAGGTCCAATGTTCCTGCTCCTGTGTCTCTGGCTTTATATTCAAGAGGAGAAGGAGACTATTGGGACAAATTGATGCTGGTTAGCTAGAGCTAAGAAATTAGTGTGATTAAGAAAATACCAGCATCACTGAGGTGAAATCTTCTGGAAAGTGTTTTCTGAGAGCACAAAGAAGCTGTGTTCTAGAGATCACCAAGGTTGTACATCATGCTGCAGTTGTACTTGGTAAGAATCATCCATATTGTACTGGTTTTGAAGGCATGAAGGCTTCATGAAGAACAGCTGAGGTTTGGCACTGTGAGAGGCCATGGAAGGCCATTGGTGAAAGTGCACCCTCAGTTATAATTGACAGCCCAGGACTGAAGGGGTCATGCAAAGGTGTTGAGGCTTGGTACCCTGAAGAGAGCCTATGAGAGGCTTTGGTGAAGCATAGTTGCAGTGGAAGACCCCAGAACATTGGAGATGCCAGTACCATGGGATGACCACCAAGAACAGCAGTGGCAGCAGAGTGGATCAACCTGAACGTAGAGTGAGTGCTACAGATCCTACCAGACTCACTACATATCAAATTTTATCTTCTTTTTAAATCTCTTCTAAAAAAAAAAAGAAAAACTGAAAAAAATAAAAATTAAAAAATTAAAAACAAATAAAAAACTAAACATTTAAAAAATGTCAAAAAACCGTTGATATATATATATGAACATTACAGAAACTGTGGCAGCATGAATAAGACCTGCCTGAGTTGAAGCAAGTTGATGTTTCAGTATCCAGAGTGGAAACTGGGCACAGAATCCTACCTCAACCAAGATGATAGTACAGTTTTAAGACAATGTCATTAAAATGAATATGTACATGTTATAAAATTTTAATACTAATGCCATGTTTTAATGAATATGTTTTATAAATATCAAATTCTTTTATGCCTTTATGTCTATGCTCATGTATTTCTTTATATATTGTATTGTGTAAAAAAGAAGAAAGCTCTCCATTATTGTTAAATAATAATTATTGTTGGTTATCATTATTAAATAGTGTTATTTAATAATATTGCTAAATTATTATTATAAAGTAATTATAATTAAATTGTTAAGAAAAGACCATACCTAAGGAAATTAGTAATAGAAAAGAGCAAATATTTCCAGTTTAAGGGACAAAAACCATACCCAACAAAATCATAGAAGAAAACTTTCCTAACCTAATGAGATGGCCATAAATGTACAAGAAGTCTATAGAAGACCACATAGATTGGATTTAAGAAGGTAATCTTGTCACATAATAATTAAAACACCAAATGCACAGAACAAAGGCAGAATATTAAAAGCTGTAAGACTGAGTAACAGATAAAGGCAGACCTATCCAAATTAAACCAATTTTCTCAGTAGAGACGCTAAAAGCTAGAAGATCCTGGACAAAGAAGAACCCAAATGCCATCCCAGGCTAATATACCCTGCAAAACTTTCAATCATCTTAGATGGAGAAACCAAAATATTCCTTGGAAAGGCAAAATTTAAACAGCATCTATCTGCCAATCCAGCCGTAAAGAGTAGAGAAAAGGGAAAGCTCAACCATGAGGAGACCTACACTAAAGAAAGGACAAGATATTAATCATTTTACTACAAAACCAAAAGGAGAGAATCAAATACACACAATGCCACCTAAAACAACAAACAACATAACAGAAAGAAACAATCATCTGTCTTCAGTATCTGTCAATATCAATAGGCTCAGTTCCACAATAAAAAAAAAAAAAAAACATAAGCTAAGAGACTAGATACGCAAAAATCATCCACTATTTTGCTGCAGTGTGGATACATCAGCCTTTCTTAGAAGGGAGAACAAAATACCCATGGGAAGAGATACAGAGACAAAGTGTGGAGCAGAGACTGAAGAAAGGCCATCCAGAGACTGCCCCACCTGGGGATCCGTCACATATACAGTCACCAAACCCATACCCTATTAAGGATGCCAATAAGTGCTTATTGACAGGAGCCTGAAATAACTGTCTCCTGGGAGTCTCGTCCAGTGCCTGACAAATACAGAAGTGGATGCTCTTAGCCAACCATTTGACTGTGTAGGGTCCTCAATTGAGGAGCTAGAGAAAGGACCCAAGGAGTTGAGGGTGTTGCAACCCATAGGAGAAACAACAATATGAACCAACTAGGACACTCAGAGCTCCTACGGACTAAACCACCAAACAAAGAGCACACCTAAGAGGGGTCCATGTCTGCAGCCATATATGTAGCAGATGATGGCCTTGTTGGACATCAATAAGAGGAGACACCATTGGTCCTGTGAAGGTTTGATGCCTCAGTGTAAGGGAATGCTAAAGTCAGGGAAACAGAAGTCGGCGGATTGGTGAGCAGGGGTATGAGGAATGGGATATGGGGTATTTGGAGGGGAAACAAGGAAAAGGGATAACATTTGAAATGGGAAGAAAGAAAGAAAAAGAAAGAAAGAAAGAAAGAAAGAAAGAAAGAAAGAAAGAAAGAAAGAAAGAAAGAAAGAAAGACAATGAAAAAAACAGCCATTACCTCAGTGTTAAAGACTGGGAAAACATCTTCCAAGCAAATGGTCCCCAAAAAAATGTGGGAGTTGCCATCCTTGTAATCCAATAAAATAGACTTTCCACCAAAATTTAGCAAGAGTGATTTGGAAGTACACTACATATTCATCAAAGGAAAAATCCACAATAAGAAACTCTCAATTCTGACCATCTGTGCCCCAAACGCAAAGGCACCCACAATCATAAAAGAAACTATACTAAAACTCAAAAAGCACATTGAAACCTACTGCATAATGATGGGAGACTTCAATACCACACTCTAACCAATTGACAGGTCATTGAAACAGAATTTAGAGAAACAGTGAAACTAATAGAGGTTATGAACCCAATTGATTTAATAGATACATACAGAAGATTTCACCCTAAAACAAAAGAATATACCTTTTGTACCTCATGGAACATTTTCCAAAATTGACCATATAATCAGTCACAAAGCAAGCCTCAACAGATACAAGAAGACTGAAATAATCCCATGCATCCTATCAGATCTCCACAGACTAGGACTAGACTTTAATAACAACAAAACACCAGAAAACCCATGTAACCATGGGAACTGAACAACTCTGACTCCCTGATAATTTGGTCAAGGAAGAAATTAAAGAGTGCTTAGAATTCAATGAAGGTACAACATACATAGACTTATGGAACAAAATAAAAGCAGTGCTAACAGGAAACTTTATAGAACTAAGTACCATCATAAAAAATTGGAGAGATCCTACATTAACAACTTAACAGCACACCTGAAAGCCCTAGAAGAAAAATAAATAAACACACCGAAGAGGAGTAGAAGGTAGGATATAGTTAAACTCAGGCCAGAAATCAATTAAATAGAAAAAAAGAGGTACAAAGAATCAACAAAACCAAAAGCTGGTTATTTGAAAAAAAAAAAAAAACAAGATAGATAAAGCCCTACTCTAACCAATTAAGGGACACAAAGGTAGTTTCCAAATCAGCAAAATCAGAAATAAAAAGGGAGACATAACAACAAAAACTGAGGAAATTAAAAAAATTATCAGATCTTTCTACAAACGCCAATACTTAACAAAACTGGAAAATCTAGATGAAGTGATGATTTTCTAGACCTATACCACTTACCGAAGTTAAATCAAGAGCATTAAGTTACCTAAACAATCCCATATCCCCTAAGCGAATAGAGGAAGTCATTAAAAACCTCCCAACCAAAAAAGGCCCAGTACTATATGGTTTTAGTGTAGAATTCTATCAGGCCTTCAAAGAAAAGCTAATACCAACACTCCTCAAAATATTCCACAAAATGGAAACAAAGAAGCACTACCTATTTCATTCCATGAAACCAGAATTACTTTGATAGGTAAACCACACAAAGATCCAGCAAAGAAAGAAAACTTCAGAACAATTTGGCTTATGAATATCGATTCAAAAATAGTCATAAAATTCTAGCAAACTGTACCTAAGAACACATCAAAGCAATAATTGACCCTGATCAAGTAGGCTTTATTGCAGGGATGCAAGCATGGTTCAATACACAAAAATCTGTTAATGCAATCCGCTATATAAACAAACTCATAAAAACTCACATGATCAACTGATTAGATGCTGAGAAAGCATGCAACAAAGTACAACACCCTTTCATGTTAAAAGTATTGCAATTAGGAATTCAAGTTCCATACTAAACATAATAAAATCAATATACAGCAAACCAACAGACAATATCAAATTAAATGGAAAGATGGATGAAGCAATTCAACTAAAATCAGGGACAAGACAAAGATGCCCACTCTCCCCTTATCTAATCAACATAGTGCTAGAATTCTGTTCTAGTTAGAGAAATAGGACAACAAAAGGAGATCAAGGGGTTAAAATTTGGCAAAGAAAAAGTCAAGGTATCACTGTTTGCAGATGATATGATAGTATACTTAAGCGACCCAACAAATTCTACCAGAGAACTTCTACAGCTGATAGACAACTTCAGCAAAGTGGCTGGATATAAAATAAAGTCAAACAAATCAGTAGCTGTCCTTTATACAAACGATAAATAGGCTGAGAAAAAAATAGGGAAACAACACCCTTCACAATAGTCAAAAATAATATAAAATACCTTGGGGTATCTCTAACCAAACAAGTGAAAGATGTCTATGACAGGAACTTCAAGTCTCTCAAGAAAGAAATCTGATAAGACCTCAGAAAATGAATATATCTCCCATGTTCATGGATTAGTAGGATTAACATAGTAAAAATGGCCATTCTACCAAAAACAATCTACAGATTCAATTCAATCTCCACAAGATTTCCAATAGAATTCTTCAAAGATATGAAGAGAGCTATTCTTAATTTCATATGAACTACAAAAACCTGGATAGTGACAATTCTTAATAATAAAAGAACTTCTAGGGGAATCACTATCCTTGGTCTCAAGTTATACTACAGAGTAATATACATTAAAACAGGATGGGATTGTTATAGAGACAAATAGATTGATCATTTCAATAGAATTGAAGTCTCAGAAATATAACCACACACTTAATGGACACTTGATCTTTGACAAAGAAGCAAAATATATACAATCAAGAAAAGGAAAGTGTCTTCAGTAAATGGTGATGGTCTTATAGGAAGTTGGTATGCAAAAAAGGAAAATAGATCCATATTTGTCACCTTGCACAAAGCTCAAGTCCAAGTGGATCAAGGACCTCAACATATAACCAGATACAATGAATCTAATAAATGAGAAATTGGGAAAGAGTCTGGAACTCATTGTCACAGAAGGAAATTTCCTAAACAGAACTCCAATGGCTCTCCCTCTAAGACCAAGAATTGATAAATAGTGCTTCATGAAACTGAAAAGCTTCTGTAAGGCACAGGATATAGTTAATAGGACAAATCAGCAACCTACAGAGTGGGTAAACATCTTCACAAACCCAGCATCCAATAGAGGGCTAATATTCAAAATGTATAAAGAACTCAAGAAGCTAATCAACAAATAAATAAATAAATAAATAAATAAATAAATAAATAAATACATCCCATTCAAAAAATGAGGTATAAAAAATTAGAGAATTCATATGGAGGAATTCCAAATGGCCAAGAAGTACTTAAAGAAATGTTCAAAGTCCTTAGTGATCAAGGAAATGCAAGCAGGTTAGCCACTCTGGAAATCAATTTGGAGTTTTCTTGGAAAATTTGAAAATTATTGGAAAATCCAGATTTTCCTGAAGATCTAGCTCTACCACTCTTTGGCATATACCCAAAAGATCCTCCACAATGCCACAGGGTCACATGTTCCACTATCTTCATGGCAGCCTTTTTTGTGAGAGCCAGAAGCTGGAAAAATCCCAGATGTCCCACAACATCTGGAATGGAATGAGGTTCATTTATACAATGGAAGTGGTTATTAACCTAGAAAACTGGAATACCCAAAACATAATCCACACATCAAATGAGATGCAAGAAGAAAGGAGGAGTGGCCCCTGGTTCTGGAAAGACTCAGTGAAACAGTATTCGGCAAAACCAGAACGGGGAAGTGGGAAGGGGTGGGAGGGAGGACAGGGGAAGAGAAGGGGGCTTACGGGACTTTCAGGGAGTGGGGGGGCTAGAAAAGGGGAAATCATTTGAAATGTAAATAAACTATATCGAATAAAAAAAATAAAAAAAAGATATCAAGATGGAGGACATTATGAGTTTTGTATGTTAATGAATGGAACTAGAAAATATCAACCTGAGTGAGGTAAGTCAAACACAAAAGTGCATGCATAAGTGGATATTACTCAAAATAATTGCAGAATACTCAGGATACAGTCTACAGAACTCACAAAGGTGAGGATGCTTCCATCCTACTCAGAAGGAGGAACAAAGCAGAGGGCAGATGGAAGGAGGGAACTGCATGGGAAAGGTGAGGGGAAAGGAAGGGAAAGGGGAAAATGATCACTGATTGTGGAAAGGGACCAGGAGTGAAGCCTCAAGAGCCATCAGAATGAATGGAAATATACAACCTTGGGATGTGAATGGTAGGGGGACCCTCTAGGATGTACCAGATACCCAGAAGATGAGAATCTGGAGACCCAAAGGAGGGACCTTAGATGAAATATCCAACAGTGGGGAGAGGGTATTATAGAATGCATCTCTGGTAGAAAGACAGGGCATCAAGTGGAGGGATAGTGTTGCTATCCCACAGTCAAAAACTCTGACTCAGAATTGTTCCTGTCTAAAAGAACTGCAGGGACAAAAATGGAGAAGAGCCAGAAGGAAAGGCTGACCAGTGACAGGCCCAAATAGGGACTCATCCCAAGGTGAGGCTCCAAGGCCTGACACTATTACTGATGCTATGATGTACTTACAGACAGGAGTCTAACATGGCTTCCCTCAGAGAGGCCCAACAAGCTGCTGACCAAGACAGAAGCAGATAATTACACCCAAACAATGGACAGAATACAGCGATATCCATCTGTGGTTGAATTAGGGAAAGGCTGGAAGAAGCTAAGAAGGAGGGCAGCCCCATAGGAAGACAAGCATTCTCAACTAACCTGGACCCCTGAGATCTCTCAGACACTGAGCCACCAACTGGGCAGCATACACTCGCTGGTCAGAGGCCCCAGACACATACACAGCAGAGGACTGCCTGGTCTGGCCTCAGTGAGAGAAAATGAACCTAAGACTTGAGAGCCTTCAAGCCCAGCGTAATGGGGTGGCCGGGCAGGATGTTGGAGGTGTGGGGGTGTAGGGACATCTTCTTGGAGATAGGGGAGGAAGAATGGAATAAGGAACTGTTGGAGGGCAGAACGGTAGAGGGATAACTACTGAACTCTGAAAAGAGATTAAAGATAATAATAAATAATAATAAGACACATAAGTTTACCATTTCAGTAATCTACATCTTTTTTTGAAATTTTTTATTTCTAGGTAAATAATCCAAAAGTAGGTCAGGGTTATTTTTCTTTGTAAATTTTATTTAATTTGCAAATAATAATCACATGTATTTGCAGAGTTCAATGTGATGTTTTATTACATGATTCAAGGACCTTTAAGTTTAAATTGAAATATTTGGAATTTAAACTTTCCCATACTTCTCGCTCACCACATGCCATCTGTAAACCCACTAGAATTAATTACCTAATTACAGGGAATAAAATGT
The DNA here is from genome assembly GCF_947179515.1 of Apodemus sylvaticus. Classification (NCBI taxonomy): domain Eukaryota; kingdom Metazoa; phylum Chordata; class Mammalia; order Rodentia; family Muridae; genus Apodemus; species Apodemus sylvaticus. The sequence continues at coordinate 15,838,844 of NC_067486.1, read as the reverse complement.
CATGCCTTTTCAAAGATCTAAAATGCATTTCCTACAGTGGAGATTTTACCTGACCACCAGACCTACACAGTTTGCCCCCATTAAGTAAGGAAAATAATCATGCATTTGAGATCACAATTTTAACATGAAAATGAAGGCAATACAAATGCACCATAATTTTCAGTCATTTCATATTCTAAGAACTAGGTCTTGCCATTGTAATTTTTAATCCTTATCCATAACCACTCATCTAGCCAATTATCCTCTCAGATATAAGCACCAACTTTATTGTTTTAATTGTTTGCTTGGAACAATTTAAATGTATAGGGTAACAGAACAAAACTGGCTATAAGGAATACCTAGATATGTAGTATCCGGAAAGGAATTTTCAGCAGTTTGACTTGATGAGTTTTGTATATAGATGCAATTAGATGAAAATAATTAGATGAAAATAAATACACCCGTGCATTCATGCACACACATGCAAACACACACACACACACACACACACACACACACACACACACGCACAAACATATCAAGCCTATGTCTTTATGTGTATTATCTTATTTCCATATTGTTGGGTAAGACTAATTTCCATATATTTATGCCATATATTTAAAATAAATTTCATGCTTTATTTATACTTTGGATAATATTGTGTTCTGACGCTTCCAGCTCCATGGAACACAAATAAAAATCCTATCAGTTTTATGAGGATATACCTCTAACAGAAGTATATGACACAATGAAAACATATGAACAGTTTTAAATAGTCTTATAAATAATTTTCTTAATTTTTATTATTTAAAATAAAACATAGTGTTATCATTTCCCCCATCTAATTTCTCAATTTAAACCATCTGATGTCTCCCAACATGTATCTCATAGATTCACCACCTCTATTTTTATACACACACATGAAACACACAAATTTATAAATACACCCATTTAGTGTTGCATGGATATGATTGGGTTCAGGGCAGAAGAATGGGTACCAGATAACAAATTAGGCATCTTCTCCTAGAAGAAAGCAAAATTTCCCAACTTAGGATATCTTTGTTGCCTCTCGGCTTTTGTCTAGAGTGGGGGACCTTTCAGAATTCCTCCTTCCATGTGTTTGTATACATTCCTCTCATTTCTTCTAGAAATCTGCTTGTATATGTGTGGATTTTCTTAACTTAAAAATGTAAATCATTAACAGGAAATCCCAGTTTCCTGGAAAACACTTCTCTACTGGCATCACAATTGATTATTCTGTAATATATTGATCTGTCCTCTAGACCTTAAAGGACATACAAACAAGATTTCAATCTTCTCGAATTTTCAACAGGACAAATTCAGTTTAAGCTGGTACATTAGAGATTTCCTAGATGAACAGAACCCATAAAATAAGACAAAGGCTAATTATCAGGTTTGATTAGAAAATACAGGCCAGGTAGTTCAAAAATATCTGCTTGCACACCTACCATTTATTAAGTTGATTTAGTTGTGCCCAGCAGCAGTAGCAATGTGACCAACCCTAAACACCAGGAAGATTTCTAAACAACTACTTGTGCTTAGCACTTATACTACAGAGTGAAAGTAATCCTGCACCAGTTTGCAATCCCAGCCATACTGAGTGTGGATTCTCACACCCACATCTTCTTCTGCATTCCTTCTTGTCAATTATTTTTTCTATTTTAATTTTTTTATCCTTCTCCCAAATACTGCATCTCAACCACACTTTCTCCTCCCTCCCCTACATCCAGTCTCTCCTCGACCTTCCGTCCCCAACAAATCCACAGCCTGCTGCTTCTCATCAGAAAAGAAGAGGTCTTTCAAGTATGTCAATAAAATAGAGAATAACAAACAAGAATAAGACCAGAAGCATACCACATCAAGCTTGGACAATGCAATCCAGGAGGAAGAAAAGGGCTCCACAAGGAGGCAAAAGAGACATGGACAATTCTGCTCCCAGTGTTAGGCTTCTCCCCAAAACACTGAGGTACTTAACCATAAAATATATTCAGAGGACCCCTGTGAGTTCTCTGATCTCTGAGATTTGCAAAGAGTCCCAGTCATTTGATTCTATGGGCCATGTTCTTGTGGTATGTCCCTGACACCTCTGGTTTTTCCAATTATTCATTATCCTTCTCCTCTGGATTCCTGAGCTCTACCTAATGTTTGGCTGTAGGACTCTGTATCTGCTCCCATCAGTTGCTGGCCTCTCTGGTCTATTGATGACAATTCCATCAGGCTCTAGTCCCAGAATATTCTACAGGCAGAAAAAAAAAAACTGTAGTTCAAATATTTTGTGGCTGTATTGGTATCCCAGTTCCTCCATTTGTCTACTTAGAGAAGATAGCTGGTCAAGTTCCATGTCTGCCATTACTAGAAGCCTTTGTTATGTTACTCTAAGAGAATCCACAGAGTGCCAATTGCACTAGGTTTCCACTTGTCCCTGAATGCCCACAAATCCCTGTTGTTTCTCCCTAAATGTTCTCACTCCATCCTCCGCCCATGATGCTCTCTCATGTTTTTAACTCCACCTGCACCCAAACCACTTGTAAAATCTATTTTATTTTCCCTTTCCAGGGAGAATCATGTGTCCTTCCTCAAATACTCCTTGTTACTTAGAATTTATGGGGTCTGTGGACAGTAGCAGGATTGTCTTTTTCTTTAAAGCTCACATCTACTTATAACTAAGTGCATACAGTGTTTTTCTTTCTGAGTCCAGGTTTCCTCACTCAGGATAATTTTTCTACAAATTTTATGATGTCACCATCTCTACATCTGACAGAGGGCTAACATCCAAAATATATAAAGAACTCAAGAAAGTAAGCATCAAGAAACTAAGGAGTCCAATTAGAACCTGGAGTACATAATCAACAGAGAATTCTCAATAGAGGAATTCAAAATTGAAGAGAAATACTCAGAGAAATGCTCACCATCTTTAGCCATCAGAGAAATACAAAACAAAATGACCTTGAGATTCTTTCTTACACCTACAAGAATGGCTAAGACTACAAACAAAAGTGGGAGTTCATATTGGCTGTGGAACCAGTTTGTAGAGCAAGGGGAATGCCCTTCCACTGCTGGACAGAGTACAATCTTGTATAGACAGACACCTTGGAAGTCAATATGGCTGTTTCTCAGAAAACTGGAAATCAGTCTACATGAAGACCCAGCTATAACACTCCTAGACATATACCCAAAGGATGCTCCTTCTTATTACATGGATACTTGCTCAAATATGTACATAACAGTTTTCTTCATAATAGCCAGAAACTGGAAACTGCATAGAAGTCCTTCAGTGGAGTAATGGAAAAAAGGGTATGGTATGGTATGCACTCACTAATAAGTGGATATTAGCCTAGAAAACTGGAATACCAAACACATAATGCACACATCAAATGAGGTACAAGAAGAACAGAGGAGTGTCCCCTTGTTCTGGAAAGACTCAGTGTAGCAGTATAGAGCAAAACCAGAACAGGGAAGTGGGAAGGGTTGGATGGGAGAACAGGGGGAGGGAAGGGGGCTTATGTGACTTTCGGGGAATGGGGGGCCAGAAAAGGGGAAATCATTTGAAATGTAAATAAAAAATATATCGAATAAAAAAAAGAAAGAAGTAAAAAAATAAAAAATAAAATGTAATATTTATCCACTCTTTAAAAAAAGACATTATGTGTTATTTATCTCAACCATACTTTCAGTGGTTGGGTTGAACCTTGAAGATGCTTGTATTTGCATTTTCCTAATTTCAAAAAAATATTTGAGATATTTTTATCCATTTTTGAGGGTTCTGTATTGATATCACCTTTTCCTTCTTCCTCCTCTTTCTCTTCCTCCTCTTCTTTCTCCTCCTCCTGTTCCTCCTCCTCCTTTTTCTCCTTCCTCCACTTTCTCTTCCTAATCCACCCCCTCCTTCATCTCCTTAACCCCTTTCTTCTTCTCTTTTTTTTTACCTTCTTTTAGTTCTTTCTGTAAGGTTGAGGCTTTGGGAGCTTTCCCTACATACACAAGATAACTTCTCATACTTGTTTAGGTAGTCATGTTGGTAAGACTATATGAGTATATTTTCTGATATTACTAAGAGACACAATCTCACAGCAAAATCCCTGATCTCTGGCTCTAACAATCTTTCTGGCAACTTTGCCTCTCTAAGACTTAGGCATCGGAATTATTTTGTAGATGTAACCTTTGGCACTGGGATCCACAGCTATGTGTAGTGATTGATTGTGGGTTATTGTAATGGTCAGTGTGTTGTAAAAATGCTCCTTCATTAAAAGAGAAGAAGTTTATAAGCACATTTTCAGAGTATAAGGCAAGATTATGATTTTTTAGTGAGATGATCATTGTACATTCATCTTACAAATTAATAAATTCACATGCCCTAGGTATCTAGTATCTAGGATAGTTTCCTGTTGTATAGTGCCTTCTTGGCCCAATGAGAGGGGCTATGGCTTATCACAAAGGCATGTATACCAATACTGCCCCCTTAGGCTTTTCCTGTCATGCTCAGTCTTGTTTTCCTACATAGACATTATAGATAGGTAAAACTCTTTGTTGTTTGTACAGATCCATATTGGGGCAGTCATACACATGGTCAAGAGTTTGACTTTGGTCAAGGACAATCCCTGGCTTCAGGCAGGAATCTGCCATTAGGACATAATAGGGAAGTAGGTTAAATCAGGAATTTTTATCTTTTGGTAGAGTGCTAAGAGTGTACTTGACTATGGTCAAGGTTAACTTCTCCCAGATAGCCAGGATCCTGTTCCACCTAGGGTGGAGTGCTTGAAGTAAAGGTTAAGTTCATTGTTCCTCCAGGTCTAGGAATTCCTGAATTAACCAGGTGACCCACCCAGCTGCAGGAGCAGTCAAGATGAGGACCTCCAAGAGAAGCTAGACCACTTCCACCTGAACTCAGCCTGGAGTCTGGGGGGAAGGGTTTGCCCAAACTGTTAAAAGGTCTGGCGCCATTAAAGTTTCCAGCTTTGATCAGTGAATATTGTCTTAGCCATACTTCTTTTCCCCCCTTCCCTATTTATCCCTCAGCTTCTGTTCCAGAAACCCACTTCGTAATAGCTGCTGGCAGCTATGGAACCCAACAGTTGTTTCCCTCTTTGGAAGGTTGTGGAGTTCCTATAGGTTCTATAAAAGCTTGCTGCATGAAACAGTGCATTCAGGTGAGTTCCAACCCTGGAGTCTATGGGTAATTTGCCTGAAGATTGTGATATTTTCAACATTCGAGACTTTTCTTTCACTGTTGTCAGCAACCAAGGGTAACAGAAATACCCTGTATATTTGAGGAATCTGTTAGTCAGTTGATTGGCAGCTAAAAAAACTGTTCTGCATGCCTGGTATTGAAGCTCATAATTCATCTTTAATTGATAATCATCACATTAAGTGAAAATCCACAAAATAAGAGAGAATCTTTATCGGCTATACATATAATAGAATATATATATATATATATATATATATATATATATATATATATATATATATATACATATATATGCATATATATATTGCTCTAAGATATATATATATATATATATATATACATTAAATTAAAAGGGATATACATATTTTACTTTCAAATACAGAAACAAATCACAGTATTTCAATCTTTTATACATTCTTCTCTTTTTACTCATTCTAGTGACAATTTATTCCTCCTTTTGTATAAATTTAGGTCAAAACTCTATCTCATATGCACTCATAGTGATTATTTGTCTTTGTAACATCTTAGTCAATGTTCTATTGCTGTCAAGAGACATCATGACTTTGAAAACTCTTTTAAAGGAAAACATTTGTTTGGAGGTTTGTTGAAAATTTATAGGATTAATCTATTATCAGCATGGTAGGAAACATGGAAGCAAATAGGTAGATATGATACTGGAGATGTAGCTGAGAAACCTGCATCTAGATCACAGGAAATAGGCAGAGAGACACTAGGCCTGGCTTGAGGTTTTGAAATTCCAAAGCCAACCCCAATGACATAATTCTTTCAACAATGTCATTCTTTATTTTTTTTTCTGACACTACAGGAAGACTTTAATTATAGTTCATGAAACAAAAATCAGGAAAGAAAACCACTGGCAATATAAATTGCCCATCTTCCCATAGACCATCTGTTTCTTTTGATATTTGGGTACTAGCCCATTATTAGTTTTATGACTTCTAAATATTTTCTTTGTGTGTATGCCTTCTTATTTCATTTTTTAAAATTATGTTCTATATTCTTTGTTTACATTCCAAACTTCTCTCTCATAGTACAACTCTCTAATAACCAAGAATTCAAGTATATGAGCATGTGGATAGGGCCACAACACAACCATTATGAGGAACAAAATTATTTGTTTTATTTTATTACTTTTAAATTAATTATTTTATATCCTGATCATTGCCTCCTCTCCCTTTCTTCCTCCCATTCCCGTGCACTCATCTAATCTTCTCACCTTTCACCTGCTCTCTTTTATTCTCAAAAAATGCTGAGGAAAGGGGAGACATTTCATGGATACACCCACCTTGTCATATCAAGTTTCCATAAGACACATGTTCTCCTATTGCAGCTAGGCAAGGGGGCCCAGTTAGGGCAAAGGGATGAAAAAGCAAGCAGAGGAGTCAGATAAAGCTGCTGTTCCAGCTGTTAGGAGTCCTATATGAAGACCCCACTACACAACTCTTACATATGTGCCAAATCATGCATGTGTCCTGTTTAAATGCTATTAGGTTGCTCAATCTCTATGAGCCACTGTTGATTCTCGTAATGCCCTTGACCTCTCTGGCTCCTTCTAGCCTTTCCTACTCTTCTTCCACAAGAATCCTTGACCTCTTCCTTGTTTGACTGGGGGTTACTGCATCTGTTCCTATCAGCTGCTGGGTGAAGGCTCTCAGATGCCAGTTATGCTAGACTCCTATTTGCAAATACAGCATAATATAGTTAATAGTATCAGGGATAGGGTATCTTTAATTGCATGGGTCTCAAACTGGTTGTCATTCATTGGCCATTCCTTTAATTTTATCTCCATGTTTACTCCTGCACATCTTGTTGGGAGGAGAAATTGTAGGTCTAAAGTTTCGTGGCTGGGTTGGTGTCCCAATATCTCTATTAGAAGACTTTTCTGGTTACAGAAGATGACAATTTTTGGCTTTATATCCCCCATTGCTATGTGTCTTCTCTGTGGTAACCCTTATAGATTTCTGGAGTTTCTGTTTCTTAGGTTTCTAGCTCATCCCAGATGAGTCCCTACCAATTTGACTTCTCTGTTATGTAATCTCACCTTTTCATCCTCCAACTTGATCCCTCCTGCCCCTTTTCCCAACACATTCTTCACCCAGTTACCTCTTTCCCTCCAGTCCTGATGCCTATTATATTTTCCCTATAAGTGAGACTAAAGTTTCTCTCTTGGGGTCTGTGGATTGTAGCATAGTTTTCCTGTACTCTCTGGCTAGTATCCACTTATCAGTGAGTACATGCCATATTTGTTTTTCTGAGTCTGGGTTTCCTCACTCAGGGTTATTTTTTCTATTTTCATCTATTTGCCTGAAAATGGCATGATTTCTTTGGGTTTTTTGTTGTTGTTGTTGTTTTTGGTTATTTTTATTGCTGAGTTTTAGTCTAATCCATCATGTAAATGTGCTACATATTCATTATCCATACTTTGATTGAGGGACATCTAGGTTGGTTTTTTTTGTTTGTTTGTTTGTTTCTGGCTATTATAAATAAAATTGTTATGAACATAGTAAAAAATATTAAATAAAAAATGCCTGTGTGTTCTTTTTAAATCAAGATATGCCTAAAAGTGCTATGAATATTTTGAAAGTGACTGTCATAACTTAAAGGCAACTTAGTCTTTTAATTAAGGATCAAATACTCCTGATATAAATACTGGAGAAAATACCTTAAGAATCTGCTTTCTCTTGCATGATGAAATATTAATCCCTTGTAAACATAAAAGTATAAATATCCTAACTTTATAATTAAATATGTAATAACAAAGCTAATTCCAGGCTTTTTCTAATCAGTTAAACCAATCAGTGTCATTCCTAGAATTATCTTGAGCACAGTGAATTTGTAAAAGCACACATTCTGAATATTCTGCTTATCTTACCTTGCTAGCTTTGTTAATATTTCATTTCAATATTTTACTAAATAAAATTAGGAAGATAGGATTTATATATAATATGTAAGCATAAATGGGAAACATGCTATACTGCATGAATACTTTTTAGATCAGAAAAATGTTTTTCATGAAATTTAGAATATAATATTATCTCTTGAAACTATAAAATAAGGTCTAGAAGTAAGTATTCAGAATAAATCTTATTTCCTTTTTCCACTGAAAAAGATGTAAGCAAAGAAAAGAATTTCAAGGTCCCTAGTCTTGGAAATGCTCTGTGCAGCTGTATAGGGGAATACCAGGATAAGGAAGCAGGAAGGGCTGGATTGGGGAAGAGGGAAAGGGAAGAAGGCTTATGGTACTTTCATGGAGGGGAAGATCCAGAAAAGGGGAAATCATTTGGTATATTTACACAATGGAGTACTATTCAGTCATTAGAAACAATGAATTCATGAAATTCTTAAACAAATGGATGGAGCTGGAGAATATCATACTAAGTGAGGTAACCCAGTCTCAAAAGATCAATCATGGTATGTACTCACTGATAAGTGGATATTAGCCTAGAAACTTTGAATACCCAGGACATAATACACAAATTAAATGATGTTCAAAAAGAATGGAGGAGTGGTCCCTGGTTCTGGAAAGACTCAGTGCAAGAGTATAGGGGAATTCCAGAAGAGGGAAGTGGGAAGGGGTGGGTGGAAGAATAGGGGGACGGAAGAGGGCTTATGGGACTTGAGGGGAGTGGGGACCCAGAAAAGGGGAAATCATTTGCAATGTAAATAAAAAAATTAAATTAAATTAAAAAATAGAATAAAAAAGAATGTATCAAATAAAAAATATAAAAAAAGAAAATTTCAGTATAATGTAATGAAAAGGGGACATGAACTACTGAATGATCTTTTCATACTGAATTACCTATAATGTGGAGAAAAATTACTTGAGATAATTAAAAGCTAGTTAGTTGTGTTGCTATTATTAAATAAATAGATCATTACTGCTACAACTGTGTAGCCAAACTTTACTCCATTGTTATATTATTTGATTAGAAATATTTCATTTATATTTCCACATGATATAACATTATATATATAATAATTTTTTGTTCCTAAATAGTATGAGATGTATATATTCATTTCTTATAACTGATCCTGGAATTAGACAATTAGACAATTTTGTCATGTTTAGCAATAAGGCTAAGTACAAAGAAAAAAGAATGAAGAGTTGCTGAGAGAGGAATCGGGTACCTTTGAAAAACAGACACTTTAAGAACTTGGTGAAGCTTTGAATGAATGAAGGCTATAAGAAAGCTGTCAGTGATGGAATGGAAGCTATTAGACAGTGAAACACGAAGCTGCCCAGTAAAGACAATGGGGAGACTTTAAGTAACATCCTTCCCACAAGTTAGTGAATTGTTGATCCATCACACTCTTTCTCCTGTGGAATTCAGGATGCCTGGCCAGGATTATTCTGATCATACATCGTTAAGGTAGTGGATTCAGAGAAAGCATCAATGACCATAACTCAAACTCACTTATAGAAAGGCAATGTATTACAGTGTTAAATATAGAACCATCGCGTTGGTTCTTAATCCATCAGCAAAAGACTTTCAATCATTTATTTATTCAGTATCGATTAGAATAAAATAACCCTGGAGGCCTAGAGAAAAGTTTATTGTATCATAATGTTTTCATGCCTATAGTGTATTTTTGTAACGTTTAATAGTTCTTTAAAATTTTGTACAAATTATTTTGATTATAGTTACCTCCTCAAATAACTCTTCCCAATTTCATATTCCATTCCCTATCTACCCTACCTTGTAGCCTCTTTTCTATGTTTTGTTTTCATTTTATCCATTCAGTCTGTACATTCATACATGTGGGGCCTTCCACTGGAACATGTTACACTTACCAAAATTAACACCCTTAAAATTCTAAACTGCAGTTCTTCCCGTTCTTCCATCAGAGTCCTCAAAGTCCTCAGTCACTCACTTGACTGCGGTTGGCTGAGTCTGTCTGAGTCGGTGTATGGGTGGAGACTCTCGGAGGGGAGGCATGTTAGACTCCTGTTTGCAAGCATAGCAAAATATTTTTAATAGTGTCAGGGATTGGTGCTTGGCCATGGGATGGGTCTCAAGTTTGGCCGGTGTGCAGCTTTGTGTCAGAACTTGTGGGTTCTGAACAACTGGAGCTGAGGCTATCCCAAAAGCTGTTGTCTGTAGGTGATGATATGTTCTTTTATCTGCACTGCCTTGTCTGGCCTCAGTGGGAGAGGAGGCACCTAGCCTCGCAGAGACATGAAGTGCTAGAGTGAGTGATACCTAGGGGGCCCTGTCCACTCGGAAGAGAAGGGGTGGGAAAATGGGGGAAAGGACTGTGGGAGGGGTAACTGCAAGAGGGACAGTGAACAGGATGTATACAAGGTAAAAATTAATTTGTTAGAAGTCTAATGCTTCCCTTTCCAAAAGCTGATAGCTTCAGTTGCTGAGAGCTCTGAGTTAGGAGTGGGACCTCATGCTTGCCTTCC